>NC_136493.1:111780297-112087797 GCF_053919585.1 Euprymna scolopes | reverse complement strand
TACTAATATATAAAAAAAAAAATAAAATAAAATATAAATAATATATATAAGTAAATTTAACAAGATCTATTCTGCGACATGTTAACTAGCCTATAAATGCTTTGAGAACAAAAATGCATAAAAGTTTAAGTACCAGAAAGACAATTAGATAAAAGGGAGGAAACCTAGCCATAAAATCTAAAAACCCATTATATAATCTAAAGGAACTAGCTAGTATATGTATATATATATATATATATATATATATATACACTACCAAAAGTACCCTTCGTTGACTGGTTTCAAAAACAGCCTACAGAAAATGGACTGATCTATGAAAGTATGATAGGTTATGAAAGGGAAGGTTTGGAAAGGCGCGAACGCAGACCCCACAATTTTATTATACCATCCCTTTTTAAGTTAAAACATACTTATCAAAGTATTATTATGTACATCTATATCAAAAAAACTTGTAAACTTTTTTTTTTATTTTTAAATTTTTTATTTCCATTCTTTGTGGACCAGGCGCGTACACAGACCCCACAATTTTAATGAATCATCATTATGCCAGATCAAACATACCCATTCCTGTGTCTCGATGCATCTTCTATCATTATGTATGATCAGTTTTCTATAACAGTCAACCATATAGGAGCCTATTCCTGACTAGACACACACAGAGACGTTCAGCTTTATATTATTCGAATTATATATTTCATTTCGATACTTTTTTGTGACGGAGAATGGAAGTTCGCTTGAAATATAAAAAAATAACAATAAAAATATTAAATACAAAAAGTAACATTGTTTTTCTTCCTTCAAAAAACCGTCATAACATTTAAATCACTATATATATATATATATATATATATATATATATATATATATATATATATATATATAAATATGAAACTTGAGTCTTGGACTTCCGGTTCGTTGAGTGTCATGGCTCTTGTGGGCTGCGACGTTGTTTGGCTGTGGAATTTATTATATACAATCTCTCACATTCTGTAAATCATATATATATATATATATATATATATATATATATATATATATATATATATATATATATATATATATATATATATATATATATGCCCCTATCTCGGGTTGAGCATATTGAGAAGTGATATACAAACTGCCATTAGCGTATTAAGCGATGCTCTTTGTTTAAACAAATCGAGATTAGACATTTGGACAATGTCAAAACATTGTTAATTCACTACCCGCTAAGCGGCAGTCGTATAGCGTCATGATGAGAAGCCTTGGCTGTCGTTTGGGTGATCGGGTTTCGATAATGGCTTGGGGTAGTTACCTATCTAGCCGCACTGATGAACCGTGATACAGCGGAGCAGTACTGTGTGTGAATGACTATATATATATATATATATATATCAAGATTAGTCTTGAACTGAAGAAGACCATCACTGTCTAAAACACGGCACTTACAAGAGAGGCGTATTTCAAAGTTATTGGCAATTTCAAATCTTATATCTAATTACTGAGCGGCGTAAACGTAGATAGTGCTAATGTTATATTGTATGTACAGTAGTAATTGAACCTTGAGTTTACTTTCGGCTGTCTCGCAACTCTCGTTTTCTTTATCTTGTCATTTAGTTTTCACATAAAGGAGAAGAAATTGCTGTTTTCTCGGTTGTGACATTGACCAGTTTTTGACTTTGAACTGGTATTTTAAGCTCCTTCCATCATGTGAACTCATGCCTTGTCTGGGGCGATTTCCATGAGAAATCTCCAAAACAGAGTCAACAATTTGTCTAACAGTGTCACGAGTTTCCGTTGTCTTTTTAGTGAACACAACAAAATTATTCACAACGTGAGTTATTTCCAATTCATATAAGTTTGAAATCTATGTAGTGGAACATTCAACTCTTTAATTTCAGGGCATCTCGTATTATCCTAAGAATGTCGTTTCTGGTTGTTTATCCGTGCATGAAGGAAGTCCGTTGAAATAAATTACTATTTATATCAACGAATCTATTGCACATATATAGTTAAAATAGAATACTGAAATTACAAATAAATAACAACTAATATTAATTTTTTATTAATCATTTAAAACCGTTCTGCAAAACAAGCATTTAAAGACGTACCTTTGGATCTTTTCCTCTGTTACTCTATATACCATATTTCAAACAAACAAAAAAAAAGAAGCTTTGTACAGTGATTATTGCTTGTTAACAAAAAGAATGGTTAACGATGATTCGGCTTTATGGAAACGAAACGTACCGCTAGATCTCGAGAATTACACTGCTTGACTGCACCTGTAATAATGACATCCGAAAATATTACGGAATCGCTCTGATCGAGGGTAAGATGAAGGAATGGTGGTAGCTCAGATTGTTTGGGCATATGTTGAGGACCCAAAAGAATGCCGTCCCGAAACCCGCTTGCAATATAATTTCACTCGGACCAAGCCTCCATTCAGTCTCGAAAGACAAAGGATACCCCCTGCGCGTGTATTTGTGTGGCAAGGGTTGCGCAATCCCAACCACACCTCTCCTGAATCGGCACTGTTTGAGTCCAGTAGCAAAGAAAAGTCCAGGACGACTGGAAACAATGACAAGATAAACGGAGAGAACATACAGCACCTGGAAGTTCCAAATGGTCACCCATCTAGCACTGGCCAGGCTCATCATTGTTTAACTTCGGTGATCTGACAGGAACCGGTGTGTCAAACGTGATTATGCCGTATAGACAGACGTATAGCTTTTTATATATTAGATTTGATCGAAAGTTTATTAGAAAGTATAGGGCTAATATAACAATTACACAATCGAAAAATGGTATCAAATCAACCATCTTTGCTTTCTTCGTAATAATTAATTCTAATTAGTTGTAAGACAATGTTTTCAATGAAACGTTGCTTCTCTCAAGAAAACTTCTTTTTTTTTCGTACAGAACGACAAAATCTGTATTTTGAACGTTTGCATCCACAATCATCGATTGGCTGCGAATAACTAAAATTTCGAAGAATAATAAAATTTCGGATATTTACAGAAGTCTTTTTTTTAGTCGCGTGCAAGCGACTTTATAAGTCACCCGTCGGTCTGTCGGTCGGTCTGTCCGTAACACTTTTGTGCTTTGCCTTTTTGGTTAAGATCAAAGGTCTGTTGTTAATAGATGCTGTTCTTAGCTTTTTAAGCTTTTCTCAGCCTTTTTTTATTTTTATTTATTTATTTATTATTTCTTACATTTGCACCCCAAACAAGGCACATTGCCACTTTTGTGTAGGGGGCTACTATCAGGCGCAACAACTACTGGGGTTCTATGTTGGGATTTGGGCAGCAAGATGTCGGTTCACGTTATACTTGAACTTCTACATGTCAGTACAGTTGGGGAAGAAGGGACCTGAAATGGAATTCCAGAGTTTAGCGGTTCTAGGGAAGAAACTACTGGAGTAGCAAGATATTTTACATCTAGGGATTTCTACTGTGTGGGGGTGGGATTTAGATGCTTGTCGGGTTTGTCGAGGGTGTTTACGTCGTGGGGGCACAAGTGTCTGCAATTCGATAGAGCATTCACTATTAAAATACTTGTAGAACAGGCAGAGGGATGCAACGTTTCGTCGATGGAACAGAGGCTGAAGCTTAGATGCCAGTTCAGGGCCTATCAGATTGGCAACTCTCTTCTGAACCTTGTCTAGTAGCGAGAGACTAGCAGCAGATGCACCAGCCGAAATGTGATAGCATTACTCGATACATGGGCGAATGGTGGCCTTATAGAGGTACAGGATACTTTCGGGTGGTAGTAGTATTCTAGCACGGTAGAGATAGCCTACCTTCTTCGTGGCGGTCTTGGCAATGCTTTCAATGTAATTGTTCCAACTCATGTTTCCTGTGAACGTTAGGCCAAGGAGTTTGAAAGATGTACTCTCAGATAAAGAGTCACTGGCCATTGCTATTGGTGGCAGAGAAGGTTTCTTGTAATTATTGAAGGAAACCAGTTTAGTCTTGGCAACATTGAATGTGACCATCCATTTTTGTCCCCACTCCACTACAGATTGGAGGTCATCCTCGAGTATTTTTGCCATTTCTTTAGATATGAGTTTATTTGTTTTCCTGTCATGCCTGTTATAGAGTGTGGTGTCATCAGCATATATACCCATCTCAGAGGCAATTTTGTCGGGGAGGTCATTAATGAATATTAGGAACAATAGAGGTCCAAGGATAGACCCCTGAGGCACTACCGCATTTATATCATATTGTTTAGATATACGACCATCGAGGACAACCTGGATTTTCTCTTATCTAAGAAGGATTTAATTATGTTAAGTATTCTACCAGTGATACCGTATGATCTAATTTTCCTGAGGAGACCCTCATGCCATACCTTGTCAAAAGCCTTAGATATATACAGAGCTACCGCTCTGCCTTCCCTCGCTTTGTCCAGTGAATGGTATATACGTTCTGAGATTACAGTGAGGATGTCTGCTTTGGAACGGGCTTGTCTAAATTCATATTGTATGTCAGTCAGAAGTTTAGCATCTGTAAGGTGATGGACTAGAGCATGGTTAATTATGGTCTCAAATATTTTGGCGAAAAGTGGGAGGAGACTAATGGGGCGATAATCTGGTGGGTCAGTTCTTTCGCCAAAATTCTTGAATACTGGTACCACAGAAGCAGTTTTCCAACAGCCCGGAAAGCAAGATTCATTAAGGTATTTGTTGTAGAGTTTGGAGAGAACTGGAGCTACTTCGGCTGAGCACGTTTTTAATAGCATAGCTGGGATGAGATCGGGTCCACATGCTTTTGAAGTGTCAAGGGTTTTTATGATAGCATGCATCTGAGCAGGGGTAATTTTTAGATCGTCTAGCGTAGCGTATGCCCGCAAAGGAAAGTTAGGCAGGGGGTGGTTAGAAGGGTCCAGTGTGGAGTTTGAGGCAAACTGACTGGAAGCATATTAGCCTTGTCTGTTGCTGAGCAAACAACCTCGTGATTGTTGGTTAGTGGGGGATTTTGACCAACTTGGCCTTTTGGCCAAGATCAAAGTGTAGTATCTGTTCCGGCAGATACTGCACTTAAGATAATTTGTACCAGTCAATGGAGGGGAAACCCTCTATACTGGGACAATTATTATTTTTGGTAACCAGAGTGCCCCCTTTTTGCCTACTTTTAGGGGAGCTGGTTTTAACCTCACATTAAAAACGGCCTTGTGCCTAATTTGCTCAGTGGGGGAGCAAATAAATACCATCTGTTCCGGCAGATACTGCAAGCTATGACTAGCTAGGACTAGCTATGACTAGCAAAGACCAGATGTGGGGGCAACCCCACATGCCTGACCTTTAACCAGCTCCCATTTCCCACCTCTCGGGAGCTGGTCCCCTTTTTCCCTTCCCCCTCCCTTCACTCCTCACATTAAAAATTGGCCTTGTGCCTAATTTGCTCGGTGGGGGAGCAAATAAATACCATCTGTTCTGATACCTACATCGTGCGAAACAGTGCTGTTCTGGCGACACATTCTCGTGCCCGGTACACGTGACGAGCTTTTTGGGTAGCGTTCTGTCCGGACCCCCACTTTGTCAGTCTTTCTCTGCTCTCCCTCCTCACGTGGGAATCCGAGCTGATAATTTACGACCTTCTCGCGAAGGAGGGTCGGAAACACTTTCTCTCTTCCCTCCACTAACTTCCTACTCCCCCTTTCAGATCTGTCTCCCCTCTTGCCGCCTTTTGGCGACACTTCTTTTTGGCGCCAAAGTCGGCTCCCCACTTTGGATGCCGTCTCCCGTTCACTCTTTTCGGTGATTTTTAAAAGAAGAGGAAACCAAAACGGACACCCCCAGCCCAGGGGCCACCAATATGGATACTCCCAGCCAGGGGGCTACTTCTCCCCAAGAGGACGACTCCCCAACAAGAGGAGCAAAAACAACCACTGACGGGGCGTAGATATGACAGCATTGGAGACTCTCCAGGAGGGGGAAAATTTACCAACAGCTCCCCCCGAGGGCGACTCCCCCCAAAGGGGAGCAAAACCAAAATCGGTCGTAGCATCTCACTCTGACCACAAAAAGGAGGAGGTTCCAGGCCAAAAAACACAATAAAGAGGACAACGCTCCCCAGGAGGACTGCTACCTCAAAAGGGGATCAGCTCAAGAAAATGAGGGGGCATACCGCCTGGACCTCACAAACGAGGAAGGGACAGATGGCCTCAAAGTAAACAAAAAAGATCATGCTCCCCAAGAGGCAAAATGGGAAGCTGCTCCCGAAAAAGACTCTAACCAAGGAGAATCAGGCCCAAAAGACACTGAAAAGAGATCCCCCCCCAACAAAAGCGACACTCCCACAAAAGGAAAGACTAAGAAATCTGGGGAGGCAGAAAGCGTCGCCAATAAACAGGCAGGGGCGACCTCCATAAAAGACCAAAAACGGTCTAACCTCACCAAAGACCCCATACCAACACCAACACCACCAAGAGGGTCTGTGTGGGGAAAGACCGTAGAAAAACAACTGTCCCCTCAAGAGTATAGAGACCTGTACCTGACAAAGTACAGACAATACATAGAGGGGGCAGATATAAAACCCATACCAGGTGCCTGGAATGCGATTGAGGGCAGAGTCCTGTCCTTCGCCATTTCCGTTATACCGGAAACCCGCCTCCTGGGGATGAAGAAGGAAGACATTGTGGAGCTCCTTCCCACAAAGAACATCCCGGTGCTATACCTGTACCAGAGGAGCTTCGCCGTGTGGGACATCCTCTTACCCACCAAGGACGATGCGGAGAGACTCTCCCTCCAAGAAATAAAGTATGGGAGAGTCCAGCTAATACCCGAATTCTAGGGCAAGAGAAGGACTCAGGTGCAGGTATTTAATGTGCCAACCCAAATACCTGCAGAAATGTTAGGATGCCAGGATAACATTTCGAGGAGCCGGTCCTTGAGTTTAGCGGCTATTTGGCTGACTCTCCCCGCCTCGAGGCGACTAGTGCGGCTAGTTGCGAGGACCGAGTGACGGGGCGGGAGGTTTTTACTGCGCTGAAGCAGGTCAGTTGTGACAGATCGCCGGGACTTGATGGTCTGCCATACGAACTGCATTTGAGGCTGTCGCCCATGTTTCTGCCTCTTCTGACGGATGTGTTCAATCATTGGTTTGCTCAGGGATCCATCCCGGAGCAAGTCACCAAGGGAGTGATCACATTGCTGAGGAAAGGTGACGAGCATGGTGGGGAAGAGTTAGGCAATTACAGGCCCATAACTCTGCTTAACACAGAGTTGAAGATTTGGGCCAAGGTCCTGTCGAATTGGCTGCAGGTTGTTATCGACGAGTTTGTTGAACCGGAAAAGAACTACACTGTGAAAGGGGAGATCAATTCAGAACAACTTGCACCAGATACGCACAATCCTAGAGGGAGGGATAGATGACGACACGGAAGCCGCGCTAATCAACTTAGATCAGTCCAAAGCTTTCGATAGGGTCGACCATCGTTTCTTGGCATCTGTCTTAGAGGCCGCCGGTTTAAAACCGGACTTCTGCAAGTGGATCTCCATGATGTATCAACAGCCCACAGCCACCGTGCAAGTCAATGGAAAGCGCTCGAAACCTTTGTTATCTCTCAGTCGGTTCGTCAGGGTTGTCCACTGTTGCCCCTGCTGTATGTCCTGGCTTTGGAGCTCCTGTTCCGCAAGCTGAGACGTGGGGAGATAAATTCTGCCCTGCACAGAATTACAATGCCCGATGGCTCAGCCGCCAAAGCATCCACGTTCGCCGATGATGTCACGGTCTTTGTGTCGAGCTTCAGAGGCATCGAGGTCGTGTCGGAGGCGCTCGCTCGGTACAGAAGAATTACAGGGACCAAGATAAACCGCAGCAAGTCGATAGGACTGCAGTTGGGCGCCTGGAGTGGCAACGCCAACCTCCCGGCGCCCTTCAGCTGGACAGATGGCCTGGTTCGGATCCTCGGCGTGTGGTTTGGAGGTACAGTCAAAGGTGGAGGCTGCAGTCAATTCGTGGCTTCCTAGGAAACTTTCCTTATGCGGTAGAGCTGAGGAGTGCGTCAGTTACGTCTTTCCTCTCATCCTTTACCGACTTGCTGTACTTCCCCTGCCTGCACAACACCTAACAGCTCTCGTTGAACTCTTGTCCTCACTTATTTGGGACAGAGGAAGACACTGCGTGAGCAGACAGGTCTGTATTCAGCATCCGTGTGAGGGAGGCTTGGGAATGCTGGACTTGAAGTCTCATCGAGACGCTGAGAGGCTGGCCTTCCTGAGCCACTATATGCAGGATGACCAACCGTGGCACCCCATAGTTACTGCCGCCTTCTCCGGCCTCATTATCGACCCTTCTATCGAGAGCCGTCGCAGGCCGCGGGGAGAATCTGCCTACATGAAAGAGTGCCGTATCGCGCTAAAACGACTACCAAGGTCCAACGACCTTGTGACTCTTACCCATAGGGAACTCCACAGGGATCTAGCTGACGACCCGCTATGCGCACGTTTAGGTTAGCAGCAGAGTCAGATCCGCTCCGCGTGGAGCTGGGCGCCAGGTTCGAGTCATTTGAACAATTTGGAGATCTCTCTGATCTAGCGATTGGCCCGAAATGCACTTCCACTCAACAACATACAATGCAGTTCCGGGTTTTTGGAGTTGCCTGATTTTCCCCGTTGTGGGACAATGACTGTAGAAACTAGGGATCACGCTTTCTTTGATTGCCGTGAACTCCGCTGGTACTGGTCGTATGTCAGTGAGGTGACGGCTCGCATCGATCCTGAGCATCCTCGCCCAGTTACCGTATCCAATGTTGTGGACAACGTGAGGCCGCCGTGGGACAGGGAAAGACAAATGGTCTATGTTACGACCCTGGCCGTGGCGAGAATGGTGATTTGAACGTTGCGTCTGCAAGGTTGCCGTGGGGTGTTGTCTTTTTCTGGTCAGGATCTGATCGCTTTCTTTAAATACCAACTACGGGTGAAGATCAGATGTGATAGAAGAAGGCTGAATCGCGCGGCATTTGACAGAAGATGGATACATGTAGCAAGTCTGTGTGTACGAAGAGGAGCCAAATTTGAATACGTGTTCCCCGCCTAGGTGTGGAACGCACAGTTCCGTAAAGTAAAATGAAACAAGTAGCCTCTCAGCTAGCTGAGTGTGTATTTCATCCATCCCCGATTAGGAAGCCTCCAAGATCCTCATCCCCACCTACTTGCAATTTTTGTTTTCACCCCTTCCTCTAAATTTCACCCATCTTGGAGAGAAAGAAGAAATGCAAACTAACCCCCATCCCTTACACACAAAATTTTCTTTTCTCCATTCACCACCATCTAGAGGGCATCCCCACTTAGAGACTGATCCGCAGAAGCGAGGTTTCTTTGGTTTCTTTTACAAACCTAATGGAACGGACAGTCTATCAACTAGACGGGGTTGGGAGGGTCCTACTAATCACCTTTTGTTTTTTCTTCCCCCGCCCTCGACACAAATGAATTATTGCACCATTTTTATTGTCATCTTTTGTCACGTCAATAAAAAATGTTTTGAAAATTGGGAGTTAAGTAGGACGTCCCCCAATATGAAAGGGTGAATGCGGTATTATGGTGAAAGAAGATACTAGCTGGGAGAAACTTTTGATTTTGTTTAGTTCTGGAGTGACAAGGATGACCAACGACCCCCACAATCCCCCCTTTTGAGTTGTGCCTAAGTTTTTTGTTCATTGCTGATTTTCACTGCACTTTTAACATGAATAAAGGATTTAATATCTCAAAGTGTAGTATCTGTTCCGGCAGATACTGCAAGCAAAGACCATATGTGGGGGAAACCCCACATATAAGACCTTGGTCAGTGTAGGGGCAGCCCTTCATACCAATTGTCACTATCCAGCTCCCCTACTCCACGGGGAGTTGGTCTCCATTTCCCCTTCACTCCTCACATTAAAAATCGGCCTTGTGCCTAATTTGCTCGGTGGGGGAGCAAATAAATACTCTTTTCTTGGCCTTTTGGCCCAGATGAAAGTGTAGTATCTGTTCTTACTACAGGCTGTGTTTATGTTTGTAACTTTGTGATATAAAGTGGAGGGTCACTTTTCTGTATTAATTTAATGTAAAATGATCACCCACTTTACAACCAGTCAGTCTCAAAGCCATTCAAGTTATTCTCCAGATCATTCAAGTTGTGTTTGAAGGATTCCAGTTATTTTTTAAGCATTCAAGTCATGCTTAAGGTCATTAAATTTATCCTTAAGTTCATTAATGTCATTCTAAGTCATTTAGTTTTTATTTATTTAAGTCATTTCAGCCCATTTTTCGGTCATTTTAGTTTATCTTTAAGAATTTCATGTCAATCCTATATTCAGCATTCATTCATTACACGAGAGCACGCGACTAATGGCTATCGGGCTTGTTTTTAATAAAATAAAAATATTCTATTTGATGAAAAACATTTTTTAGTTTGTTGTTTTTTTATCATTACACAACGCTTTTATTAGTGTGATGGTTTCGTTTTATTTCAGTTTCAGTTTTCGCTTTTATATAAAACTCTATTCGACCCTTTATTTTGTTTCCATAAACATGTTTATAAATAAGAGGAATGACGTGTTATCGTCGTTCGCCTTGTTTTATCAAACTGTATTAAGCCGTCTTCATCACCGACAACCTGGCTATTTGATATCTCTACAAGATATTCATTTTCTATACGTACACTCGTTTTAATCGGCTCTTTTTTTTTCTTTATGTATTTCAATCTCACTATTGTGTACGCCGCTCGCATCTGAGGGGTAGCCATCGTATGCAAATAATCAATAGCGATAGTCTTTTTTATATGATTTGTCATATCTATATGACGCCAAATGTGATATGGACACATTTCAGTTAAAACATGACGCAAAAGCTATTAAGAGAATTCCACCATTTTTCCTCCTCCTCTTCTCTTCTTTCTCTCTCTCTCTCTCTCTAGATTTACGTAGCTCTCTAACTCACTTTCTTTCTGTCTCTACTGAAAAGCGTAAGCACGTATGATAGTACAACATTAGATCGGCTCAATTATGCTGTCGGCATCGGTTTGCACAATTCTTTTTAGACTCGGATACTTACTAGAGAGGGGGCGTCAAGGTTGACGCGGGTACAATAATACTTCTCTGTGCATCTTATTATAAAAATCAATACATTTTTTAGTAGATCGGTCGAACAGTTTCCAAGATAAGGCAGAAACGGACAAATAGACAGACAAACTAATAAAAAAACAAAAGAGAGACCAACGTAAACTGGTATAAAATTTTATTAAAAATAAGAATAGAAAAGGAAAGAATGTACGGTTTCTCTTCTCTTAATCTTACACATATTTATTTTTTCTATCTATCTATCTATCTATCTATCTATCTCTCTCTCTCTCTCTCTCTATATATATATATATATATATATATATATATATATATGTGTGTGTGTGTGTGTGTAAATAATCTCACTCGCTACTTAATTGGCTAAAAAATGCGAAGCTCACTGTTTGTTTGTTTATAAACAGGCAGTTTGAGCACTATAAACGTGGTGGACGGATGCTTGTTTTAAATAGACATTCGGCGAGGTTATTTGCGAGCATCGCTTCTGTGGTCGAGTGGTAGAACGTCTGACTGTCAACACGACGGTTTTTGTTCAATTCTTGTCTTGGGAAAGGTGCTAGCGACACTTATGAGTTGTGATACGACGAATCAGGACTGTGCGTCGATGACTAAAAATATATATATAGATAATCTGTGTGTTTTCGGTCAGTATTTTTTTTTCTAATTTTTCTTGTCCACTTTTCAAACTTTTTGTAGTGTCATGGCAGCAGTGTCATTTCTAGAGACCATTTTTTGCCTGTTTGCACCTGTTTTTTTAACGGGTTGAAATGCCTTTTTTATCTCGAGTGCCGACCTGTCAGTATGTGTTTTTACTTTTCTTTATATTTTCATATATAATTGTTTATTGTCAACGGCTGATTATTCATTTTTCAAAGCTGATATAACGGAAATTATATCGTTGGATGCCGTCTCCCCGTTTTATCCCGTTGCACGAGACTAAGAGTTCTGAAAGAAAATTAATTATAAAACAAAGAGATACTAAGGTGAACTGGTATAAAAGTTTATTAAAAAAATAGAAAAGGAAAGAATGATAGAAAAGGAAATGTATAGTTCGACTGGGCTATCAAATCAGTCCCTCGGGCGGGTCTTAAAAGAACTCTTTTAACAATTATACTTTTACAAAAAGAAAAAAAAAAAAAATTCGGCGTAGTTGGAACACGTCAACACTTCTTACCCTTTTTTGTGTTATTCAATGCAGAATTGAGATGCATAAATGGGTCTGTATTACTGTACACATAGATTCGAAAAAGTTGTCAAAAAACAAATATATAAGAAATAAATGTTATCAAAGGCAAGATAAATTACTTTTCTACCAAACTGGATATAATTTTCGTGTTTTTATTCAATTTAACATGTTTATTCAGCTCGAAAAGCATACAGTGTTTACCGATGTATTGGAAAATTTAAAATGGCGGCCGACTCTCTCTTTAACACGGTAAGTGCGGAAAAAGGTGTAATAAATAATAAACTAGACAAAATACTGTTAGAAATTTGCTCAATATATGTTACCGTGACATAACTTGACATATATTCGGTGGTTTTTTAATAGTATTTTGTCTAGTTTATTATTTATAACACCTTTTCCCGAACTTACCGTGTCAAAGAGAGAGTCGGCCGCCATTTTGAATTTTCCAATACATCGGTAAACACTGTATGCTTTTCGAGCTGAATAAACACGTTAAATTGAATAAAAACACGAAAATTATATCTAGTTTGGTAGAAAAGTAATTTATCTTGCCTTTGATAACATTTATTTGTTATATATTTTTTTGACAACTTTTTCGAATCTATGTGTACAGTAATACAAACCCGCATAAATCATTGGCAATTGAGTTTATTTGACTTCTCACCACTAGAAATAAATCGATGGTGGATCCGTTACCAAATTTATTTCTTTTACTTTGCTTTTTTTCCATGGCATATCAACCCTTTCTTGGGTTATTTAACATCGAATTAATATTCATCCGGAAATAACGTATAGATATTATTTAATCGAATAAAATAGTAATTCCAACTGTTGTCATGGGAAATTGAAAACAGACTTTGTTTTGCTTGTTTCTGGAAGTTATAATTTTATCTGATTTCGATTCCGTTCAGGCTTTGTTGGGTAAGTTTAATAATCTCGATGGTTAATATTACTTTTTTCTTGTATTTCAAACGTCGCAACACCGCTCTGGTATAATTCAAAGGTCGCAAAACCGCTCTGGTTTTTTTCAGTTCGTCGCAACACCGCTCTGGTGTAATTCAGTTCGACGCTACACCACTCTGGTGTAATTCAGTTCGACGCAATACCGCTCTGGTGTCTTCAAAGCATAACACGGCTCTGGTGCTTTTTTTCTTCCCCAGCTTCTGCTGGTTTCACTCTTTTTAAAATGGCGTGCTCAATGTTTTAGACAATCGAATCCCTCGTGACACAGCAAGAAGTAGTACGAACAGATACACCGAGAGAGGGTGAGAAAAGAAGGGGAGAAAGAGCGAAGAAAATACACCAATTAGAGGGGGGAAATGAAGGGGATAGAGAGAGTAGAAAGACACTAATAGTAGGACAGAAGGAAGGGGAGGTAAATAGAGAAAAGGGAAAATAAAATTTCTACACTATCCTAATTAAAAATGAAATAAAAGAGAAAAAAGAAACCTCCAAACAATGTAATTAATACCGAACGAAATCAGGATATCTGCCTTTAACAGATCTTCGCGCTCGAACAGGTTTCGACTGAGATTCGCTATGACTCTCATCTACACCTACATTATCGCTAAAATTAAGAGATGGTACTTGGTATGAACGTGAAATAGTGAGCACCAAGGGGTACAGAGGTTTGACAGAACGAACCATTCCATCGCTTCCATCGTTGAGCTTTACTACCCTTTCTAAGGACCAATAAGGTCTAGGTTTAGTAAAAAAAAATTATTAATACAACATCATTTATCCTGATCTTATTTTCAAAATTGGATTGATACAAGTCTTGTGACAATGCCCTTAAACTTAATAAGTACTATTCGTATCATAACAACCGCTGATTCGTCAAAGCAGTACAAAGGATCGAAATATTCAGATTTCGTATCTATGACAAAGTAGACGTGCGTGATGTCGCAAGAAGAAAATTATCCTACAATACGATTATAATTCAGCTTGGCCTGTTCTTGCACAGACCGACAGGGTTTAAAGTTATTAATGTCCCCGAACAACACTATTCCTTGAGACAACTCAAATGCAAATCCGTCTCTAAATTTGATTATCTGCATGGATCCCATATATTTTATGATATCAATACCTACCAAACCATGCACAGGAAGAACGTTATCTCTGATATTCGAAAAATCTATGGCTAACTTTACATTGTGATCCTTTAAGTCAGCGACCACTTTACAGAGTCCTTCAATCTGAAAGCACAGATCCAGATGCTCGCCTATCAAAAAAGGCACAGATCTTGATTTATCTGGAAAATTGACGTCTAGAACTATCCTCTTAAAGTTTTTTGTCTCATTACCTAGGAATGTCTTAACATTGAATTTACGATTTTTCAATGAGAGTAACTCATTAAAAAACTCATTTAACAATTCTCTACACAAGTAAGACTTTTCACTACCTGCATCCAACAGGCAATTAAATGTAACTTCTTTGTCATACAAATTTGCTGAAATGTTAACTACAGGTAACAGAGAAGAACCGTTAGTCGACCAGCTAGCGTTAGAAGAGACGATTGGTTTAATCGATCCAAGACACATAACACTAACATGCCCAGGCCCATTACATGACCAGCACAACTCAGATTTCTTTTCTTTTAGAGGACAGACATTATCCATATGTAGATTACTAGTACATCTAGAACAAATTTTCAATTCTCTACATCTTTTTATCTTGTCGACATAGGTCGGATATGATTTGCACATATAAACCATGTGATTATTAAATCGACAAAAACAACAGCCATATTTAATTTTAGACATATTAACGTGAAAATTTTCCAAGGTAGAAGGCTTCCAATTTTGTAAGGGAAGATTAATTTTAGGAAAAGATTTTCTTCCATAACTCACTACCTTACGATTTCTAGAGTCGTTCCTGCAAAACTCCAAGTTTCAAAGAATATCGGTGCTGTTGTTCAAAGTTTGTACACGGGAGGGATAATTATTATCCAATTTATGAATCAACTCTGATTTAAACGAGGCAGGGAGCTTGTTAAATATTTCTTTAGGAAATCTATTTTAAAAGAATTTTTCAACTCATGTACTTGAGTTTTCATATCATTCAAGTATTTTTTCACTGCAAAACTGCTATATAAACAGTCCACGTCTAACCAGGAAGAGAAGATAGACTCTATTATACAGTTTTCATCTAGAAATTCTTTACATAGTAGATCTATAGCTACAGAATAATTCTCATCCGATACAGAAAGATGCTTTATCAGTTGGAACGCGTAACCCGATAAATGGTTTTTTAATACCACCAGCTTCAACGCGTTGTTATCCAAATTAGAAACACAGTTCAAGAACTCCCTATGAAAGTTCAAGAAGGCTAATTTGTTAGATTCCAAGTCCTTATCGTGGAATTTAGGACATTCAATTTTCGGGGTCAAATTAATCCCTCTGTCCTTTTTTAAAGTCTTAAGACAGGAGTCACCATTTAACTTAATAGGAGAAAGTCCTCCCAATTTCTCTAGAGTCTGTAATTTGAATATTGAGCTCTCTTTGTTGAAAGCTTCCACTATCTCATCCTGGATATTTTCTTCCAGGTAGGCATTGGCCAACTTCTCTTCAAGAAGGTTCACCGATTCCAATTGCTAATTTACTTGGGTCTTGTACAATACATATCTGGATGCATCAATTTCCTTTGAATCTCCTAGAGACTATAATATAAATAATATTTTCTCTCGGGTATACTTAACAAGAAGTCCACAGAAACAGTTGCCTGTCACTGTTCTGCTTAGATTTAGTTAGTTAGCATAACTAACTAAATCTAAGCAGAACAGTGAGAAAACGATGGAATAGCGATCTGTTCAGGAAAGATCAGAAACAAAGACGTCTTAAAAGTTCGCCATAACCCGAGACTGAACAAGACAAGATGGCGACACAGTAAGGCAGACAATAGAATAAAAATAGAGGGATAAAACAGCCACAGTCAGGTGAACATGCTTTTTATAGAATTTGGATAAAATAAGTAGCAAGAATTACGTATTGAGAAATATCTAAAGAAACAACTAAACTTCGGGTTTTAAAAGAGAGAAAAAAATGGCTTTACATAAATCTTAGTAAGACCAGTATAAACAACCATTCAGGGTAGGAATACTACTAGTACATAAGACATGTAGTATTGTTCACGTGATTTGGCAGAGTAACGGAAATTTTATCGTTACGTTCAACGAATTTTAGTCACGTGCAACGGTATAACATTCGTTGAACGTAACAATAAAATTTCTGTTACTCTGCCAAGAGAAATACAATTTAATTAGCATTACTTTCGAATCAAACACTGTCGAAACAAAACCGAAAATATATACAAAACATTTTATATAGATAATATATATAGTCATCCACATACAGTACTGTTTCGTTGTATCAAAACTCATTAGTGCAGCTAGACATAATCCCTTCCCCAGCTGTGAATCGAACCTAAAACCGTCGCATTGACAGTCGGCAGCTCTCATCATCGGACCGCAAATAACTGCTGTAAATATTTCTCCTCGGTTGTTTATTAAATCCACACCTGTCCGTCGCAACAGTGCTCAAACCATTAGTTTGTTTACAAACAAATTAATGGTGGGCTTCGCTTATTAACTTAAATATGCGTCGGGTGAAAATATATTTACAAAGTGCTCAACCCAAAGATAGGGGATGGGGCTTTAATTGTCATTCACATACAGTACTGTTTCGTTGCATCACAACTCATCAGTGCGGCTAGACATATACCTTTTCCCAGCCGTGAATCGAACCTACAACAACCGCATTGTCAGTTGGCATCTCTCACCATCGGACCACGAATGAGTGCCGTAAATATTTAATATATATATATATATATATATATATATATATATATATATATATATATATTTATATATATATATATATATATATATATATATATATATATATATATATATATATATATATAAACCCCGAGATACAGTGGGATAAGGTGTTTTCTGGCTGTCAGTTATGGTATTTGCTCCGCCTTAAGGTGTTATTTATGTTATTTGGTTATATACATATGTATTTATAGTGTACCGTATTTTGTTACTAATATAGCGCCGTATCACGGGGTACTACCGTATATATATATATATATATATATATATATATATATATATATATATATATATATATATATACATGAGAAAGTACACTGTGGAACTACCCGAATATTTCCCTTTAATAAGTCGTTTTTTATTTTGTTGTTTTTTTATATTATACTGTTTACAGCTGTTGTCGGGTCAGCTGCGTAAACATATGCCGTTTAATAGTGTCGCTGGCAAGAATTATGAGCAAAACCAACACAAGCAATAAATAGCCCGTGATTACTAGTATAGTAATGTCTGGCCGCCATTATTTTGGGGTTTACTGTCCTCTACGATGGTGAAGTGGTGCGCATGCGCAGAAAATGTCAGGCGATTTCTTTTTCTCCAGTTTCAGTATTTACTGCAAACGAAAATCACGCGAAATTAAAGCGTAAAACTAGTTTTCCTAATCTTTTCTCTGAAAAACAAACCCATGTTTATTTGCTTTTAAATACTATTGTCTGAAACATTTTCTTTTTTTTTCTTTGCATACATTTATCAATTTTTCTTTCCATTTCTTTATTTTGTAAAAAGTTAATTTAACATTTTCTTTGAGGAAAAAGGATGAATACCAATACTGTGAATTCCTGCTACGGGTGTAGCAACACATATTTCGATACAGTAAAGGCATTTCGCAAAGAAGACACGAGCTGGCAATTTCTTCGAAAACATGTCATTTTGCCGACAAGCGTTACCTGTTCGAAATGCAAAAACTAGTGTTCGTTCCGAGAAGGTAAACTAATCTGGAGGGGCACGCACTATACAAAAGTAGGAAAATCCCCCAAAAGAAAATATTGTGGTTTCACTGTCGCCTAGACAACAGGAACATTCATTGCTCGGATGCCAGCGTGGAAAATAATAATGTTCATTAATTATTTCTTAATCAATATGTGCAGCTATCTGTCCGGAAATATGTGAGGACTGGCTTAACAACCAGGAACCTATTGGAGGCGACGGGATAGCAGTCGAAATCAACGAAACCCTTATCGTGCGCCGAAAGTATAATAGAGGAAGGATGGCTAGTCAGATATGGCTTTTCGACGGAATTGAAAGAATTTCTTTAAAAAAGTTCGTCGTCGCGTTGACGGGCCCAGATGCAAAAACAGGATGCTAAAACTCTGATTCTGTTGGTGCACAAGTTTATCTTTCCGAGCTCAATCATTTTTAGTGACTGTTGAAAGGCATATACTAACCTCGATCGGTATTTTTCACACTACACCATTAACCACTCAGAAAATTTTGTGGACCCTCAAGATTCCAGTATTCACACACAAAATGTAGAACGAACGTGGCAAGATATGAAAGTGGGTTAAGCGGCTTGGCATTCGAGCAAAATTTATGCGGAAATACCTAGCCAGGTGTTTATTTATAAAGAGCAAGATGGACAAGACCAAACTTTTTGCATAAAAGCTTTTTACAGACTGTTGTATTGTACAGATACAAGGCGAAACTATGGGCAGAGTTTTCTTGTTAAAAAAAAAATAAAAGGAAAAATATATTAAGCCCAAGCTTTCTTTCTTGTTAAGAAAAAAAACAAAAACCTAAAAAGTTAACCCTGAATTATTTTGTTTCCTTATTACAAAAACAAATTATATATATATATACTAGCATGGGCGCCCGGCGTTGCTTGGGTGTTTGGATGTGTATGTTGAACAGAAAAAAAGTGGTAGTAGGAAGGCAGGCTCGAACCCGTACCGCAAAGGAGGAAAAGAACGGGGTAAAACCTAACGTTTATGCTATTACGACCACGGCCAAAGCGAAAGCAGCATTTTTTAAAATTAAGGCTCGACAATCTATAGGAGAGGATAACTTTCAAAAATATCGGCGAGAAAAAGTGACCCCCAATCAGTAGAAAAGTACCTAGTTGAAGGGGAAAATATTAATGTTTTTAGCAAATTTTTCGATATTTGTTGTATGACAGATCGAACTTTAAAACGATACTGATCTTGGTAAAATCCGTCACCTCTATTGAAAGTTTAAGGCAGACATGCAAACAGACGTACATACATACATTTATATATTGGTAACTAAAAATTTTTGATCCAAACTGAGGAAAAAAGCTTGCCCTATCTTTGAATACCCTTTATGTAAAATTTCAAATATTTAGACCAGAAATTGTCTGAGTAATTTTTTTAAAAACTTTGACCCCTATTATGATCCCTTAAAATTTATTGTTTTGTGCTCAAATCAAGTTATTAAGTTAGATCTATGTCCAAGGAACCTATATGTAAATTTTCAAGTGTTTAGACCCAAAATTGTCGCAGGAGTTTGGTAGAGTTCTGAAAGGTCAAATCGTTGAACTTTGACCCCTTAATCGCCAAATTTCTGGCCACATACCGATCACATCGATTTTCCCAAATCTCAGTACCCTGTATATCAAATTTCGAGACTGTAGACTTAAAATTGACAGAGTTATTGCGTAGGGAAATGTACACAGACACACACACACACACACACACACACACTTTCACGGGGTCATATTTAGAGACAATGGGTACATATTTTGAGATGAGGATTATCGGTTCTTTTATCACGTGTATTAGAGAGGAGGAGACCAGGGAATACACAGTTCTTATAACACCGGGGTAGAGGGGGCACATTACTTAGATGATGGGGTTTATACACAAGTTCATTATAAATGAGGGAAACGATGTTCGTGGAAATGATTCACATTACCTTTAGTTGTTGAGAATGACACAACACAAGACGCAGTTACAAAATATGATGTGTTCTTTTATTACATTCGGCCGTTGCAATTATGACATCCAGGAATTCAAAAGTCGACTACATGATTAAAATCTCTCTCTCTCTCTCTCTCTCTCTCTCTCTCTCTCTCTCTCTCTCTCTCTCTCTAACTCGACTCTCGACCCTGTCTCGACTGGACTCTCAGTGTCTAAAACTAGCAATCTATATTGAGAATTCATCTCTGCATGATGTCATACGCATGTCCAAAACTGTGATCGAACTCACGTGGAGAAATCACGTGACCTGAACATACGTGATTCTCCCATGTCTGCAGACAAGAATGCTTACTAAACTATTTGTTTACCTAACTTATTTTTCAATATGTTTTTAATTTTCTATTGTTCTCTTTCGATATGGCCTTATTTTAATTCCGTTTACATACATCTTTATGTGAAAAGGTTCGAATCTCGTATATCCTATCTCATTTTTACTTATTTAATGTTTTTCTTACTTACAAGAAAAGGGGGCATTTTCTTGTAACACATTGATTATAAATAAAACCATCCAATCTCAATGAAAAAAGCAATTACACTTAACATATAACAAAGAATTTACAGATTATCCTATAACGAAGGTATATTTAATAGCAAGAAAGAATATTGTAATGAAACATTAGTTAGATCTTAGCATTTAGAAGGTTTTTTCCTACAATGGTGTCCCATAAACACCCAGAACCTAACCGATATATACAGAATGTGTTAGCCTTTTATTTCTCTTACGTTTGTATCTTAAGTTGTTGTTTTTATTCTTGTGAGCCACTGGAACCCCTGTTGGCTGACGCCAATATGAAAGACAACAAAACAGGCCAGAACAGAAGATGAAAGAGAATATCACGTCAGCAATTGTTATCGAGTGAGAGAGTATATGATCGTACACCAACTAAATATAAAGGTGAAGTAAAATATATTAAAATAAAACATTAATGGAAGGGAATATCTCAAAACTTAAACCATCAATACAATATGGCAATAAGTAAATACAACAGTAAAAACAATATAAAAAATATAACTTGTAAGAATAATTTTGTATATAATATCAAAACGTCTCTAAATAATAACAGTAATATTAATAAAAAGAAAAATAGACGTAGAAATTGAATGTGGTTTCATCCACCTTACAGTGCACACATAAAAAGTAATTTGATGAATGAACTTTTTCAAATTATGAATAAAAATATTCCTAATGGAACTAATTTCAGTAAAATTATAAGCCGAAATTATGTTAAATTATCCTTTTCAACTACGACTAACTTAGTGAAAACTATAATAAGTTCTAACAGTGTAAAATAGACAAAGAGACGAATGAAGGAGGTTTATTAAATAATTAAAACAATAAAGGGAATTTACGTTGCAACTGCAGGAATATTGATGAATGTTCGCTAGAAGTTAAATGTCTCATTTTCAACATAATATATAAATGTAAAGTAATAGATAATAATAGAAACAGAACATATACTGAGGCCACAAAGTGTAGTTTTAAAGAGAGATTTAATAATTATACAGAATCCCTTAAAATTACCCTCGCTAATAATAAAAAACACCATTAGCAAATTGATAGGGAATTAAGAAAAAATAAAATGGACTACAAATTGAAATACTAGGAAGTGCTAGTAAATACTCTCCAAATAAGTCTGGCCGATGTAACTTTTGCAATCTAGAATCTTATCATATAATAATGACTAAAGTAAACCTTCTTAACAAACGCCAAGAAATAATTCAAAACTGTTTACATAGTATGTATTGTCTAGACTTAGACCTGATTAGAAGCATAAATCAAGTTAAACTGAATAAACTTTCAAAGCATGAAAATTTAATTTTGATTAATATAGATTAATATATAAATAAATAAAATTAAAAATTGAAAATAAAGTAATAATCATTTTTAGTTAAATAAATAACTCTAAAATAAATAAAATAATATTTTTATAATAAATTAAATAGAAAGTAAATAGAAATTTAGATTTTGTGTTGTATTGACAAATTTTTAACTACCATGATAATATTAAGTAAAATTAGTATAAAGTTCTCTAATATTAATTTATAACTAGTTTAATTAATTGAAATAATAAGCTGTGTTTGATAGGCTTAGATCCAAGAAAATCTTGGCTTATGTGCACCCACTATAGATAGATACAAAAACTGGGTATGGAGGGGTAGTACCTTCCACCTAAAACATGGTTACCCATGCTGGTAGGCAAGTCAAGAACTGAAGATGTCCAAATCAAGTTAAGTGTACTTAACCCATTCTTATCATAACAACATGCCAACTGTTTTTTGTTCTTTTTTACTTTCTTGCCAACAAATTCTACCTTATTTTTTAAATTTTAATGTATTATAATTATATACGCATATATTGTCTTTGAGTTCCTTGCTAGCCTCATTATGTAGTTCCTAAAATTCGACTCGAAATATTGGAAAACATAGGCAATAGACATTTCTTAACTTAACAGAAGCGAGGATTTTTTTCTACCGTAGAAGCCAGAAGAACTTTATTCAAGTAATATACATAATATTGGCAATTACCACATGCTCGCTTGTATTAATAAAATGGCCTCCATGATATCCATACCGGGTGCTAGAGCACTTACTGATCCGCGCCATTTTTTTTTCTTTAAAGCGTATTTCCAAGTTTAATTAAATTTTTATGTTCTTTTATTGAATTTTAAGGGTGAAGTGTGCTGTAGTTGCAGGGCACCCTCTCCTTCCCTCCCCGTGTTAAGAATGGCTTTTGGAATAATAACGTTATGTACTCTGGATCACTCTCTGCACTAGTATCCTATACCAAACCACCGAATATAGCTTATACTTAACTTTCACTATATGTGTGACTGAAATATACAGTTATCTTAGCTGTGTTTCTAGGGTTATTTTTCTAAATAGATACAATGCTTTAAGCCTGACCTAAATGACTGCCTATAAATACAGAATACGAATTCCGAATCACCATGAACTATCTGTTTCTCTTATATCTGAAAAAACACCTGACAACTAGCTAAGAAATTCCAACGTACATTTTACCTCCATGGCGACTGCGTTTGTCTAACTTGCATGCTTAAAAAGCAAAAAAAAACCTTACTTGAAACCCTACATCCTAATGGAAATCTACTTTTATTTGCAAGTAAATAACTCCCGTCTCTGGAAAGCTAACAATCTGCCCTATCCTCCCAAGCTGCCACTAAACTCCTACATTGCACACGCTTTTGTAGAAGAATTTTTTAACTTCCACCCCTTAACCTTCACATGCTAACTGCTTAATAGTCATCACTAAACATCTATACATTTCTACCTCTAAGACATCCCATGACTCTTAACTGAAAGCCGAAATTATCTTACTTTAATTAATAGACGCATAATTAATACCTCCAACTTCAACTTATTCGCATCTATTGAAAACCTGCCCATATATCTATTTACCTAATTACGCATGACGCAAAATGTACCTACTGTTATATCCGTACTGTATTGCACTTACATATAAACCCTCCTGACATCTAAAATATACAGAGATTGGGCACAACTCGCACTTCAATTTTTAATACCTACTTATACTGTAACGTTATCCTACACCTAAGCTAACATATAAAAAATAAAGAAAGAAAAATCCTCAAACCACATTAACTCCTAAAAAGCCTGCTTACAAACTTATTTGCTTACACTCAATGAGCTTTACTTACCCCCATTTATCCAGTAACAATGAAATAGCAATGCCCCTTAATCACTTTGAGGAGTGTAACTATTCAGCAGTTATATAAGCTCTACAAACTGACCCAGTAACACTAACTAACAACGCGGGGTCGTAGAAATACCTGGATAAGAATCCAGGCGCGGAGCAAACCCTCTTAGTGCTGACGGACCCAGTAGATCTTCCCAGATCATCCGTCTAGGGAAAGGAAAACTCTGAAACTAAACCAAAGGGGAGGTAGGCCTCTTCAGTCTTGGATGACAACCTTCCTAGAGCTGGTGGCTCAAACAAATTACCGGTTTGCAAACCTAAATTACTTAAGAAGTAGATAGGCTCTATCTATCGCCCGGCTTCCATACTCCTTCTTTGCCTATTAGTCAGGCGCAGAGATGATATCACAGTGATTCGACAGAAACACAGTGGTAGATCTTGTTTCTTGTCTAGGGCAATGAACGCCGTTTTCCCAACTCCCAACACATCCCACCCATCAAAACTGGGAGTGCTTGAGTACCACATATGTCTGTGCAATTAGATTGGGTTAACCTTCTTCTGATAGGTTGAGGGTACCGGATTGACAGTTCCTGGCTGCTGTTTCTGACTCGTAGTACAGGGACCCTAACTCTTTGGTAGCGCTTAGAACGGCTGTTCCATCAACAGTTATATAATATCGGGTTGTTTGTAGTGCCATGTCGCGCATAGAAAAGGACCCTGCACTCATCCCCGGTGGGCTTTCCTGAGGCCACAATCCTAGTTGAAGAAAGGTCAGCCGATGGTCTACTTGTGTTGCATGTGTGATACCCTGCATAACCTCCTGTTCAGCTCCCCTTTAACTAAACTGAAACTCTTTAAAAATATGATGACAGTACAGTCTAAAAATAAACTTAAACCAGGCTTAGGGTCAAACAAATCCAATTTGCCTCCTCCCTTGAGGCGTGCATTCACGAATATCCGTGGTCTTAGAACTAACTTAGCTGATGTTTAAGCATTTCTCCTAACAAATACCCCGGATATCTTAGCACTAAGTGAGACTAACCTACACTCCTCCATCCCCTCTAACTACTTTAACATGACTGGATATCTCCCACTCTGCCGTAAGGACTCTGAGAGACATATGCACCGACTTGGAGTTTACATTCATAATACCCTTCCCTTGACTAGAGAAACAAACCTAGAATCGGACGAGCAAGCCTTTATGTGCTTTAGACTTAACATGCAACACAACATTAGCTACTTTTATTTTCTCTACCGATCTCCCTCGACCCAGGACTGCACCCTAATAAACAAAGTCTCTGACAGCATAGACACAGCACTCTCCCTCGACACTACCGCACAAGTACATGTATTTGGTGACTTTAATTTCCATCACAAAAACTGGCTTGGATTCTCTAATTACACAGACGCAGCGGGCAGCACAACACATTGCTTCTCTATATCTCACTCCCTATCATAAATGGTTACGTTCCCAACCCGTTTCCCTGACCAGCAAGAACAATACGCATCACTTCTAGATCTGTTTTTGACCACAGCTCCCAATGATTGTATAACGAATGCCGACAGCCCACTTTGGAACGCTGATCATGCAGTGATAATGGTTGAAATCGCCCTAAACTCTAAAGTCCAAAGGACTCAAAACAACGAGATATTATAAAAAGGCTGACTGGGAAGCCATCAGAGATCTTATCAGAGATGCCCCATGGGAAATATTTTTTCTCTTCCTGCTTAACAGTGCGCAAATGAGACCACTGAATGGTTCGAAACTGCAATAGAAGCACTTGTCCCCATGCGGAAATTTTCTGGCAAGCCCCACTCTCCTCAATGGTTTACTTCGACTTGCGCAACTGCCATTGCTCAAAGTCAGCATGCATACCGCAAACTTAACCGACATAAGTCCAGTTTAAACAGCCAGAAGTATATAGAAGCTAGAAATAACGTCAAGAAAGAAATAGCGACAGCTAAAAGAGAATTTACTGAAACCACTAAAAAGCGCATCGAAGCACAAAAACTAGGAACTCGTGGCTTCTGGAAAATCTACAACAGTGTAGTAAATAATGGGCAATCAACAATTCCCCTACTAACCAACAATCACGAGGTTGTTTGCTCAGCAACTGAGAAGACTAACATGCTTGCCAGTCGGTTTGCCTCAAACTCAACACTGGACCCTCTCAACCACCCCCTACCTGACTTTCCTATGCGGACAGACGCCACGCTAGACGATCTGAAAATTACCCCTGCAGGTGCATGCTATCATAAAAACCCTTGACACTTCAAAAGCATGTGGACCCGATCTCATTCCAGCTGTGCTATTAAAAAAGTGCTCAGCTGAAGTAGCTCCAGTTCTCTCCAAACTATATAAAAAATGTCTTAATGAATCTTGCTTTCCGGCCTGTTGAAAACTGCTTCTGTGGTACCAGTATTCAAGAATTCTGGAGAAAGAACTAACCCATCAAATTATCGCCCCATTAGCATCCTCCCACTTTTCGCCAACATATTTGAGACCTTAATTAACCATGCTCTAGTCCATCACTTTACAAATGCTAAACTTCTGAGTGACCAACAATATGGATTTTGACAAGCCCGTTCTACAGCAGACATCCTCACTGTAATCTCTGAACGTATATACCACTCACTGGACAAAGCCGGGAAGGGCAGAGCGGTAGCTCTAGATATATCTAAGGCTTTTGACAAGGTATGGCATGAGGGTATCCTCAGGAAAATTAGATCATACGGTATCACTGGTAGAATACTTAACATAATTAAATCCTTCTTAGATAAGAGAAAATCCAGGTTGTCCTCGACGGTCGTACATCCAAACAATATGATATAAATGCGGGAGTGTCCCAGGGGTCTATCCTTGGACCTCTGTTGTTCCTAATATTCATAAATGACCTCCGCGACAAAATTGCCTCTGAGATGGGTATATATGCTGATGACACCACACTCTATAACAGGCATGACAGGAAAACAAATGAACACATATCTAAAGAAATGGCAAAAACACTAGAGGATGACCTCCGATCTATAGTGGAATGGGGACAAAAATGGATGGTCACGTTCAATGCCGCCAAGAATAAACTGGTTTCCTTCAATAAATACAAGAAACCTTCTCTACCACCAATAGCAATGGCCAGTGACTCTTTATCTGAGAGTACATCTTTCAAACTCCTTGGCCTAAGGTTCACAGGAAACATGAGTTGGAACAATTACAGTGAAAGCATTGCCAGGGCTCCTGCAAAGAAGGTAGGCTCTCTCTAACGTGCTAGAAAATTACTAACATTCGAAAGTATCTTGTACCTCTATAAGGCCACCATTTGCCCATGTATGGAGTATTACTGTCATATTTGGGCTGGCGCATCTGCTGCTAGTCTCTCGCTCCTAGACAAGGTTCAAAAGAGGGTCGCCAATCTGATAGGCCCTGAACTAGTATCTAAGCTTCAGCCTCTGTCCCATCGACGAAATGTTGCATCCCTCTGCTTGTTCTACAAATATTTTAATGGAGAATGCTCTGACGAACTGCAAGCACTTGTGCCCCCACGACGTAAACATCCTCGACAAACCCGACAGGAAGCTAAATCTCACCCCCACCCAGTAGAAATCCCTAGATGTAAAAGATCTTTCTGTTCCAGTAGTTTCTTCCCCAGAAACGCTAGACTTTGGAATTCCATTCCTGGTCTCTGCTTCCTCAACTGTACTGACGTGCAGAAGTTCAAGTGTAACGTGAACAGACACCTTGCTGCCAAAATATCTACATAGTACCCCAGTAGATGTTACCCCTGATAGTTGCCCCCTACACCAAAGTGGCAATGTGCCTTGTTTGGGGTGAAAATGTAAAAAAAAAAAAAAAAAAAAGAATAGATCAGAAGAAAACATGTTAAACTATCATTATAGGTTAAAATTTAAAAAAAAAGGGAGGAAAATGGGGAATAGTAGGAAGGAGATGTAAATACACTAGTTACAAGATATACCTATGATATGAATTGAACATTATATATATACATATATATATATATATATATATATATACATTAACTGAACGTTTATATTTCAGAATTATAGGTTACAAAAAAAGGGAGGAAAATGGTAGAAGTAAGAGGGGAATAGTAGGGAGCAGATGTAAATACACTAGTTATAAGGTCTACTTATGAAATAAATTGAGCATTAATTAGGGTAAACAATTTATATATATATATATATATATATATATATATATATTAACTAAACATTTAGATTCCGGAATTATCAGTCAAAATTTAAAAAAAAGGAGGAAAATGGTAGAAGTAAGAGGGGAATAGTATGAAGCAGGCAACTAGTAAAAAAACTATTAAATGAACATATGAAACTGGATGTAAAGATAGAAATGTTATTAACGTTATTATGATTATAGTACTTAAACATATTAAGCATGAGTTTAAATTTATTTTAAATATAGAAAAGGTAAGTGGGGGTTAGTTATAATATTATGTCATAATAACATAAATAATCTTGAAGTAATTAAAAGTAAACTAAGAATTAAATTTCATTTAAATATTCATTTGATTAATTAAAAGACATACTATTATGTGATTAGGCTCCTTTTAAATCTAATTATGAGGTGAATTAAGATTTGTTAAACGTTAAACAAAAATTATACTTAACTACTTTACTAGCTCAAGAAAAGTTTATTAATACTTGATTTAAGAATGTTCGAGTTGTAAAAATACGTTACATATGTAAATTTTAAAAATAATAAATTACTTTCAAAATAATGATTATTATAATAATAATAATAATAATAATAATAATAATAATAATAATAATAATAAATTATAGATAAAATAAATATAATGGGGGTAACTTAATAATTTATAATTAAATATTAAGGAGAAAAGAATACAACATTTAATTAACCATCCATCTGATGATTCTCACTTAATTTAGACTATCGATTAATATAACTTATAAATATATAATATTGCATATTGAAATAGTGTTAATACTAACATTTTATATTCAACGTTAATAATTAATTTATAGCTTACATCGAATTAATTAATGAATAATATATAATGAATAATATTAGAACTGTATTATTTATGAGGAAAAGTTCAAACAAAAAAGAGAAGATAAAAGAAAGAATGTTAAAAGCTGGGGAAGATATATCTAAGTTTTTTGTTCAGAGGGAAATAATCTGTTAAACTGAAACTAAAAAATTGAATTGTTAATATCTTTTGCTCAAGATAAACAATTACGTTAACGAATTATATAGCGAATTTATAAATTTCAACTAAATAAATTTATAGTTTTAGAATTAATAAATCCTAAGAATTATAATTTATGTAATAATAAATGTTATTATAACAGTAATAAGAACTTAATTATGTATAGTTTTAAATTTAGATTAACAAATAGTTTATTACAACCGGAAATTGAAAATTGTTTGCATTTTTTAGTTTCGTATCTGTAAACATGTGCAATATATTGTAATCATTGATGTTTGGGTAAATATTAATTATAAATAATAAATTTACTAATTAATAAATAGACCATTTCTGGTATCATAAACCTAAATTAATATAATTTTTTAATACCTATATGCAGGTTTTAGTGTCTCTATTTCTAAAATTCAAAACAGCGTAATGAAAGAAAACTATAAGGTATTTGCAACTTCTCTTCCAATTATCGGATTTTTTAATTATGTCCAAACGCATTTCATTTCCTTTTGGTGGATTGATTGTTGCTATTTTTTCTGATGAGTTATGGGTAAAATAGATTCACTGATTGATATAATAATTAAGTGATTGATTTTTTAATACAAAACAAATAATGACAAGCATTGTAAGTGTCAACTGAATTAAAAGAATAAATTATAAGATGGTCAACATCATGAAATTTGGAATATAGACTTTTGTCGTTCATTCATTATATGCTCTGTAATTACATTGAGCTTCTTAAATAAGGATTTGAATATATAAAAAGGAAATATAAGTGAATAAAGAATATTTCAACAGAAATATCTATCTATCTATCTATCTATCTATAGTACATTCTTTTTAAAAAATCTTTAAGAAAACTCAGCGAACGTCCCCTTTGCTCTTTCCTGCGTGGTATGTTTTATTCGTTTAAGTTAAATAGTCTTTAGTGCAAAAATGAGCACAAATCTAATCATATTTTACTATCAATGTGGCGTAGAGCACTCATTCCCCGTTTTTAACTTGCTATATATATATATACATATATATGTATGTGTGTGTGTGTGTGTGTGTATCTATAATGGAAGATTTAAGCACAAAGTATGAGTTTAATGAAGCTTGCCAGATTGTGACATTCTGGATAGGAACAAAACTAATAATTGTGTCAGATTGGAAGCATTTCCGTTTACCTTACCGAATACTGAAAAGACGATGCGTATTATCAGAACAGATGGTACACTTTACACATTATTAAAAGCGTGTTTTTATTTGCTTAGATTTTAGGTTTGTCAATGTGCAAAATATCACGCTTGTCAAAAAAAAAAAAAAAAGAACACTTTAGGCCGAGAGGAAAATTATTAGATTTAAAGAAGCAACGACAGAAGCAAATGAAAAGATCACGTATAAACACCTGCACGTATGTATAACTCTTTTATTTGATTTAATTTATCACTCATTGGTGGAAACATTACAATATTTCGTATGTGCATAATAATCGTGGTTTTAGTGTAGTGTGCACACGAGAAAATAAACATACATTTGAATAGAGAATCATTTTCGATAAGTATTTCAAATCGTTCAGTCATATCGAAAAAGAGGATTTGACGTTTGTTTGTATTTTTGTACTAAAATACGGATAAGGGATAAACGTCAGTTTTGTAAATTAGTGATAACACGGATGCTTGTAAGGAGAGAGTTCAAACCTCCATTCTTATAAACATAAATTAAACTCTGTCTTTTTTTAGTGGGGGGCCTACGTACTTATAATAATCTTATTACGCTTAAGTTTAGAAAGTCAGTACAACACAGAATTTTTGTCTCAAAACAAGACATTTATACATATATAGTTCTGTTCTGAAATGATTGGGACTTCATATATATACTGAGGGTGATAGATTCACTGTTCTTATAATACATGTAGAGAGGAGGAGAGATACATACGCAATGTTCATAATAAGATGTTTAACACATTACCTTTTGGGTGTTGAATGATGACACATGACAACAGTTTTACCAAAACACAAAGATGATGCTTTATTCATTGGACCGGTCGAATGCTGATAGTGTCAGGAATTCAAATTCGGGATCTACATAGTTTACTGTTCTTCCTTTCGCTTCTAAAGGGTCAGCTGACCACTGACTGCCAACTGACTCTCCTGATCTCTGCTGACTGACTAGCAGACTCAACTTCTCAGACTGACGAACTCTAGCTCCTATATTGAGAATCCCCCTTTTGCTATGACGTCAGAAGTGTGTTTCCCAAACGTGACCAATTCACGTGGCTATGCACACATTTTTTCTAACACACTTTTGAAAACAAAGAATTCTTAATTAACCTATCATTTAAACCATGTATTTTTAATTTGTATTGCTCATACTTTTTAGCTGATAGTTTTAATATTCAGTTTCGTAAAAGAATGAACAATCAATTATTTTTACAATATAAACAATATCTAACTATTTTTAATAGAATTTAACAATAGACCTTTTTAACATTCCGATTTCTAACATTCTATTTCTTAATCTTGCTTACAGGGTTCGAGTCTCGCCTTATCCAAATCTCATTGTCACTTATCTAATGTTCTTCTTATTTACATGGAAAGGGACAGCCATTTTGCCTGTAACATATATTCCTATGAATTTGTTTTTGTGTATTGATATTTATATTAAAACCCATTTTCAATTTATTTGAAAACAAAATACAACCTTGTTATATATGGGTCACGGAATTGCATTCACTAGAAACTGATCCAGCTAATTTGCATATTCTTTTAAGCATTCATTTGAATTAATTCCCTATTAATTTTTTCGGGTTTATCATGGGATGATCATTTTTAGTAAATTATTACGTGTAATTATATTCCTACAGGTATTCTACATGATTTATACTACGTAACATTTGCGTAAAAAGGTTATAGTAAACACAAACTTCTTTCTATATATGTATATATGCATATATATATATATATATATATATATATATATATATATATATATCTGTTTAAAAAATTTTGCCTGCCAAACTCTGCTGTCAGTTTTTGGTTTACAGACATGAAACTTAATATATAGGGTATTTGAACGCATGCGAAACTTTATATTTTGGTTTTAGCCGGGGAAAATCAATACAAAAGTGTGAAAATTAAAGAAATGAAATTTGCCAGGGGAAAGTTGAAGACGGCATTACAAATATGCATGCATAACGTAGTCGCTATTGGTTCATGTTTTAATTTCTAGCCTTACAGCAAACATGTCTTCAAATGTCAGGAATTAACGCCAAAGGAAAAAGTAAATTGTAAGCTAAGCGTTTTGGTTTCAATTCTCGGTGGTGGCGCACGAGTCATTTTCTTTTTAACGTTTTAAATCTTTACTATATATTAGGTTCAATATAATCTCCTATATATGTTTAGATTGCAGAAATTCCACTTTGGACCAAAATATTGTAGGTTGTCAACGACAGATACCATTTGCAAATTTATTATGTCTAGACTATTTCCCACTATCTGATGTAACTAAAGAACAGCATTATAAACACATTTATTTGTTATAATAAAATCTTCCATGAGCAACAACATTAGAGGTAGTAGTTCCACTTTTTCTTTCTAGATCTAAAGTCCTCCTACCGCCCCCAGTCATCACCGGGAGGAAATATATACTTCATAAACAAACACTCAACACATTTTCAAATATTGCGTTTTTTGCTACACGAGGCAATCGTTTTATAAATATTGAACCAAATACTAAAATATTAACCACTCATATTCAGAAATTTAGGTACTGACGCCCTTACAGTTATATACATTATCACCACGCAACTACCACCGCCTACAAAAAAAAATCCCTGAATCAAAATACAAAACATTTGCGGTTAGCATTGTTTTTGTTTGTTTTTTCACATTCGATTCTCTTCAACGAACCGACAGTAATGCTATTTTTTGTTTTTTTTCTTTTACTCTGTTTTATAACGAGGCCTTTTCTTTTCTTTTCTTTTCTTTTTAAACTTGCCGATGTATTACGGTTGTTTTAAAAATGGAAATTTCCTTCCGTTTGAATCTTAGTCCAACTCACTGTTCACATTCGACATATCAACTTTATAGGTTTTCGAGTATGCTGACAAGGTTGGAGGTGTCTATTTCGAAAGCCGTTCTTAACATGCAGAGGTTCATCGTTGGGCAACAACAACAACAACAACAGTAATAACAACAACAACAACAACAACAACCGTACTTTCATGGTGGGCATGCTTTCACCGGGCAACGCCGGTTAACGGGTCCTGCTAGTATAATAATAATAAATACGAAATCTACATTAATGAAAATATTATATTTAAGCGTATTTTACGACAGGCAATGTCGGGCAGCCTGCTAGTATATATATATATATATATATATATATATATATATATATGTATATATATATATATATATATATATGGGTCATTTCAAAAGTAAGGCCTCTTATTTTGAACCAAAACGTCCAAGAGCAACGAAGACAGGAATAGTACCATTAAAACGAGCGATCTTTTGTGTCCCAGGATTTATTTTTCACATAGTTACCACCATTCCTAATGAAGTTTTGCTGGCTCCAAACCGAGTTGAAATCAGCTTCATAAATAGCTGGTGAATGTTAATTAGTTCAATTATTTTGCATGTAGAGATCCAATGACGCATCTCTGCTTTTGACGCACATCCATGGTAGGGGTTGCTTTGTAAGAGTATCACACTGTCAATACCTACAATAAGAAGATGGAACTTTCACGCCATGAAAGCATAAATTCAAACATCATAACAAACCATTTGGGCAGAATAAAATTCGGATGCATTACTTTTGGAACGCCCCTCGTACTATTAATTATTATAATGCCGACAGTAATACTTACAACACTGCTACTAATAATAATATCAAATGTAATGTAAATGATTCTAATTATGATACTCATATTCATAAAAATATGACTACAAAATGTCATCAACAAAACCCCTTCTCACAGTATTGCGATGCCTCCGTTCAGTCTCGAAAGACAAAGGATACCCCTGTAGGAGCAGTTGCACGTGTAATTGTGAGGCAAGGATTGCGCAATCACTAACCACACCTCTCCTGAATCGACACTGTTTGGGTCCAGTGGCAAGGAGAAGACCAGGACGACTGGAAACAATGCCGAGCACATGCTGCACCTGGAAGTCCCAAATGGTCACCCATTTAGTACTGACCAGACTCAACGTTGCTTAACTTCGGTGATCCAGCGGGAACCGGTGTGTCAACATCATTATGCAGTATTATTATAAATTTATTACTTTAACTAAACAAGTTAGTATATGCGATTTGCATTTAATAATTATATAAGTTTCGTAAGAAGCTAGCAGAAATTGCTTAATTTCTGTATTTTCCAGGGAAACGCCGGGCCACTGGTTCAGCTAGACTTATGTCAAAATTATAAGAACACCTTTTGTAAAGTATTATATTTATAAACAGAGAAAAACGAAACTGAAGGGGGGAGAGAGAGAGAGAGAGAGAGAGAAAATAGACAGCAATGTAGACAAGATTGTGCTTAACGATTTAACACGTACATCAAGTGTGAACATACTGCTAAGATGTTAATGCATTAATACAACACGGCAAACCTGTTGGCTACGCAAGACGATGAAATCTCTCTTCGAATTTAGATACATGCTCAGGAAGCTATATCACTGGCGCCAATATTAGCGAAACATTTCTCTCGATTTAAACCCACACACACACACACACACACACACACACACACACACACATATATATATATATATATTATTTAAAAAATAATTATCCACTGACACGTGTTTCGTCGTCTACGTGTGGTAGAGGTTTAGGCTTCTTATCATGGGGTCCTGATTTCGAATCTCGCTGGATTCAGCCACTCTGATGAGTTGTAGACGACGAAACACGTGTCAGTTGATAATTATATTTTAAAAATAATGTATATATGCCGCTCCACATTTAGGGGGTGTACCAAATTGGTCAAAGGGGAAATTATTCCCAACTCGCATTGAGGTAAAAATGCTCTTTATAATGCTCTCGTATAAATAATTGAATTCATTCAAAAAGTATCGCTAACAAAAACAAATAAAAACATCTCTCTCTCTCTCTCTTTCTATATATATATATATATATATATATATATATATATATATATATATAAAATATATTTGTAGTCATCGACACACACACACACACACACATATATATATATATATATATATATATATATATATATATATATATATATATATTGCTATCAGAGTTTCCGGGCGTAGCCCGGGAACAACGTGTGACAAAATTGATATTAAAATTTCTTTCCGTTTACTGCAGTCTGTCCGTCTCTCTATTATTCTCTCTTTCCCCCTCCCGTGTTTTCCCCCATCCCTTTTATAAATCCCGTCTATCTTGTTTTAATCTAATGCTCATCAATAGTGGGACAGTTACTTTTTTTGTCTCTGAACAAAAAAGTAGGATGTATCAAGATCTAAATTGATAAAGCGGTTCAACCAAAGCAGAGTCGGCTTCTCGCTCACTCCCAGGCAACCACTACTACTTGTATCGGATTCTGGTTATCTCCATTCAGCATTCTGAGATGATGTGTAACTGACTTTGTCCACTATCAGCGCTGAACTAAAATATAAGCGCACGTCATTTACGTGCTAAGGCGTTCCAATAATGATTGCTGCCTGTTAACTTATTACGCAAGTCATTACTGGAAGATGACCTTACAAAAATAAACAGCGTCCATAATAAGGCGACTCTTTCGTGCGACAATCAGCTTTACTGTTAACATTATTTGGACATTTAATACTACTGTTCTCATCTTGAATGTTATTTTCCGTAATGACCCATGGCGTAGTGCATAAAACACTTGATAAAATCCAGTTATAAGTCATGCTATTGTGGAAGTTGAAGGTTAATTCCTTAGTGCAGGCGACACTTAAATACAATCATGAGGAACTGTGCAGATTCTCGAATTCGTGTGGCCTTTGACCCTGTCAAAGTCGCAATAGTCTTGATCGTCTTTCCTCCGAGAGTTCTTTAGAGGATTCTTCCGCGTCGCAGGCCTCGTTATCGGGTTGATATGGCGGCTTCCGCTGAAAATAATTAGCGTCTCATGCAAGCCAAAATAATATATAGATCAACTTCTCAGCTACGTTGTGAAAATAAAAATTTAAATTTTCGTTCAGTAAAACAAAAGTTATGAGGAATTTACTGGTGTTATAAATCATAAAAAATCGTAAGGAGGTGAGCGAAGCTTTTTATGACTGGTTTCCATAGCAACCATGTCGCTTCAGCGACTACTGTTGCTACCAATTCACCGCTCTCGCGAAAAGAAAAGTAACACGTGACACAGAGAGAATGAAAGAATGAAAGGGAGATTTTATTGAAAGCAGACGAGTGCCGTACATTGTTATTACATGTGAGTATGTTATGTTTATGAGGCAAAAAAGACTGAAATTAAACAAAGAACAAGTGAATTTACTGAAAGTCTGATGGATTACAATAGGAAAATGCGAGTATGAAAAGTAATATGGTTAAGCTTAAATATAGAAAAGTAAAGGACTAGTTGTTAAAACTGGAAAAGAAAAGAAGATATTCTAGTAAAAAATATAATAAATTTATAACTTAAAATATTGCAACATTAAGATTTTTTTAAAATTCAATTTATAACAATGTATAATCAATTCTTAATGCAGCATTATTTTAAGTTATAAATTTATACTTTTTACTAGGATATCTTGTCCTTTTCTTTTCCAGTTTTAACAACTAGTCATTTACTTTTCCATGTTTAAGCTTAACCATATTACTTTTCATACTCGCATTTTTCTATTGTAATCTATATATATAAAAATGTAACTTTTGGTTCGTTCGCAATTAAAAGTCTAAAAAACCACTGGACGGATGGCTTCCACGTTTTGGTATAATATGTTTACTATATCCATGTGTGTTTTTATATATTTCTTTTTAATTATAACATTATACTTAATTTTTCTATGATAAATAGGTGTTTTTCTTTGTATCGATACGCCATTTGTTTTATTTAGGGACAATTATTTATTACCGCTTCCTGTCACGTGACCAGTGTTACAATTTAGCGGTTTTCCTGCTAGATCTGGAGATTTCGTTTGCAATCTAGCGGGAAATTCTAGAAAATCTGGAGATATTTGGCACCCACACATCCTCAATTTTAGATTAAAAAATAAAGAAAAGCGCTTGAAAATACTTTAAAACATAAAATAAACGCATTCAAGTAAGTAAAAAAAGTAGCATTTATTGCCTTTGGTAACAATTATTTATTGAATATTTGTTTTGTTTTTCACCTTTTTTCGGCTAACCATTCTTAAATCTCGCTATAAAATCGATTTTTCCAAGTACATTTTAGGTGGGGGAGCATTCCAACCTCCGAAGTTTAGTTTAAAATACGATCTAAGCAACCCTGCTTTATTTAGAAGTATTTAGTCGAAAATTGTAAAAAGCAAGAAACCACAGCAAAAAAAAAAACAAAAAAAAACTTATACCAATACAGTAGAATTTAATTATCTACCAACCTAAATACTTTTAATATGCTAAAACAAAGTTTTTTTGTTTTTTATTTTTCTAATTTCAATGTTGCACCATTATTGTGATGTTTAATTTGCAGTATATTTCAATTTAACTTTTATTATAAAAAGTTTGAGTTTATTATTTGTTTCCTACAAAAAAATACCCTCTCTGAAAAAAACAGGCAAAACTAGCTGATATAATATGTAAGCCTTCTGGGGAGCTAACCGCTTCAATATAATTCCAGAAACATATAGTGAGAAAACACGGAACATTTTATATATTGAATATACTATATTTATAATTTTTTATGGTAGGAAGTTAAAATATGGAGTTGGGGGGGGGGGATTGGCGATTTTTGAAAATTTCAGATGATAAAAGTTAAAAATCTAGCGATTTTCTGGAGATTTCTTTCTCCTGATCTCGCGAGTTTTTTTTAAATCTCAGTTGCCTACATTGCATCACTAAAAAAACACTACAGGCTTAATGTAAACAGAATGTGTTTACAATATCGGTAAATTTTCAATGGGTTTAATCACATAATTATTGATAATGTAACCATGTGATTGAAATTTAATTTAAATTAACCACACGTGGTCGCTTTGCTATCAAATATTCATCGAAAAATGGTAGGTACACACAAAATGAATGCCAACGCTCAAAGTGTATAAACATTTTGACTCCTCCCTTTACTTAAAAATTCACCAAAAATCAGGAAATTAACAAATTCTAATGAAAATTGCAGTATTTTTCAAATAATGGTCGCAGAATATAATGAACTAATTATTTTTACTTAACTCTAAGTGAAAATGTTTTATTTTGTTTAAACAAAAAATACCTTTACTAAAGTTATGGTTTTCAGTAGTAAATAAAATATGCAAGAATTTATTTTTGCTTTTTTTATATAAATAAAGCATCGTAATTTGTAACAATTAAAAATAATTTTTACAGTAACATTACGAAAAAAGCCCCTAAAGTCCGTATTAATGAATTCGATATAACTCGAAGAAAAATGAATTCTCGCATACTATTCAGGAAATTAAAGATTCAATTATATTCCTATTTCAGTCACCTAAATTATTTAGGGTGAAATGAGTTTAGGAATTTATAGCCAAACCTAATTTTTTTTTTTGCTTAAAAAATAGCATTAATACAGTAAGTTAGGTAAAATTTGCATAGAATGCTCTGCTTTACGGTTGTAAAAATGGAACGGAAATTTAAATTTCGTTACCTTTTAAATTCGGTACATTTTTACATTACGTCGAACTCATCGTTCACATTCGACGCGTCAACTTTTATAGCTTTTCGGGTATTCTGGCAAGGTTAGGGGTGTCTATTCCGAAAGCCGTTCTTAACATGGGTAGATTGGTAGGTTTGTCAGAAATTTCGTGAAAAATAGTGGATAATTCCACCCCGTCTTTCCAAGCTTATAACTCCTCGAAAAATCTAACTCGAGCTCTAATTTTTTTCCAATTAAAGGAGCAAGGCCCAAGGTTTCATTAAAACAAAAAAAAACGACATGTTTAAAAAAAAAAGATTTTAACTTCGGACTTTACAGGTCAATTTCTAAAAAACACTACTTTTTTTAAAATTTGAATATATTATTTATTGACCTTTTCTCTTCAATTTGTGATATATAACACTTTGGTGAATAAATTATTTACTTCTTAATAGACATTTCAAAATGGGAGGCATGAATTATTCTACTCCCTGTCTTTCCAAGCTTATAGCTACTCGAAAAATGTAATTCAAGCCCTAATTTTGTTTTCAATTAAAGTTTCATAAAAAAAAAGAAAAAACAAACAACGTGGTTAAAAAAACAGGTTTTAAACTTCGAACTTTACAGGTAAATTTCTAAAAAACACTACTTTTTTGTTTTAAATTTGAATATATTACTTATTGACCTTTTCTCTTCAATTTGTGATATATAAAACTTTGGTGAGTAAATTAATTATTTACTTTTTAATAGACACTTGAAAATAGAAGGGGGCGTGAATTAAAAAAACGTTTGTCTAAAATATTATATTCAGTTTATTGGAAAGAACATAACATTTCACATTGACCCTGAAAATATCGTAAAAATAGAATCGATAGAAAAATTTTGATAGATTTTTAAAGTTTAAAAATTGAAAAATATTGAGTTCGTAAAATTCATTACTGTGTTTTAAAAAATAAAAAAAATATATTTCTTTATTTTTAAAACAACTTTAATAGTTTATTTTGGAAGTATAATCCATAAAGAAAATAAACAACCCACTTTTAAAAGAGAAATTACGAGATTTTTATATTTTATTCGCAGTTTCATGATAGGGGTGTCAAAAATTCCTACAAAAATTCTGATACACCTACTAGATTGGAGTGTTTATTCGTTGTAAACGTACCCGACAACCTATAAATGTCGACATTTCCAATGTGAATGGTAAGCTGGACTTATGTAAAAAATAACAAAAAGATATACCAAACTGCTTTTTTCGTTTAAAAATGGAATTATTTCCCTTGCGTTATTAACTTTTAAAAAAAAATTTTTTTTTAATAAATATTTTGTGTTTTATATACATAAAGTACAATTGTTGAATGTTACTGTTTTGATTATATTCGTTTGGGGGGACACAATTAAAAAAATTAAGAAAGATTAAAACGAAGCGAAATTTAAGTTTCCGTTCCATTTTTGCAACAACCGTAAAACAGCGCATACTCAGCAAGTTTTATCGTAATTTATAAGCATAATATTGAAACACTAAATCAACATTTTATTTTTTTTGCATAATTAATGATGGAAGTATTTTTATTTTTATTTTCTTAACATCTTTAAAAAAAAATAAATAATTTGTACATTCTCTTGAAAAAAAGAATCAAACATTTCTCTACTTTCACATGTGTTCCATTTTAACAAACTGAGCCACAGCAACGCGTGGCCGGGTACAGCTAGTATATATATATATATATATATATATATATATATATATATATATATATATATATATATTACAATAGAAAAATGCGAGTATGAAAAGTAATATATACATATATATATACATATATATATAGATATACATATATATAGATATACATACATATATATATATGTATATATATAATGTGTGTGTGTAAGAAAATACATGTTGGTTTACCCATTTCATGGCAACACTTGGATGCATTTAAAATAGGATGCGTCCCTTAAATTTACTTATTGCGGTGGTCACAATGTCGTTTCACACTGATGCGTAATTGACCGAGAAAGTTTCTGTCAGAGAAAGTTTTACGACAAATTAACGTTATCTCAAAGAGAAAATGAATATATTATCCAGAATGTGAACCACAAGGGATATAACAGAAAATGACAAAGAATGCTTTGAATGACTGATAGACGCAAGTCGTACAGAGCAGGTCACTCGCACATTGTATTCCATGTCGGACACTGGCTCTGACTATCGACGATATCCAAGTAGGAAGACTAATTTACCGTGAAACATATCGATGCCCAACCGAACCAGTGAGATACGCTACAAGAATATTAATAGAGACAGAACAGCGGTGCTGTCAGTTATAGACTAGATGCATTAACCATATCATTCCCACATATGCTAGAAATAATTTAAGATCAAAGAACAAAGTTTAAGCAAAAAGAAAAATCTAAAAGAAAATATCATAATTATGTTTCGGGATTTTTTAGATCCAGATTAGAGTGCATATGTCTAGCATTAAGATTATACATATATAAACAAGAATACTAGAATTGTCCGCAAGAACTCATAGCGTAGCGGATATAATGTTAGATAAAACATAGCTGAAAATTGTAGGTTCAATCCTTAGTGTCGGCGATACGAAAAATATAATTTCGAATTACTTGTTATAATTCATTTTTCTATTATTCAAAAATGGATCCGGATTTATTAAAAAAAAAAAGAAATAAACTTGGCACTATTTTCAACCTTTCACCAATAACATCCAGTGTGAAGGTATTATCGGTCGAAATGTTGTGGTAAAAATTAACCAAGATGAGAACAATAGTTCGATTGACTAGTGTTATGTGTTGAGACATTATGTTGAACAGAGCGCAGTCTCGATACTGAGTGTGAAGTAATTTCCAGTAACAAAGATGGCGGCTAAGAATCAAATGCGGTTCGTGACATAGCCAAAGAATTGAATCCTAAATTCAACATTTTTTATAGTAACGTTTGAACATTTTCATTGGTTGATTACCACAATCGGTGGTTATAAAAACGATTGGCGAAATCATTGGTGTCATATCCCCATTAGGAGTCAAAAATATTTTACAACTAGCTTTCATTAAACCGACGTCACTTCCGGTTTGGTGATAGGCGCAACAGCAAAGACGTCACTTTTTGTTCACGTTCTTTTCCTCCTTAGCGGTACGGGTTTGAGGTTTCCTGCCTACTATCATCTTCCACTTAGTTTGCTGCACCGTGTCATAACAAAGGTCAACACAAAATGTCAGCCATATTGATCTAGTAGTTTCTGAGAAAACTTTTAGAGTAAATGAGATATTGTAGTGATAAATCCCTAACTCTGCATTAGACAAATACCACTATACATAGTCGCTGCACTTTATCAGAGCAAAGGTCTATGCCAAATTTCTGCCAGATCGGCGAAGTAGTGTATGAGAAAAAATGAAACGGACAGACAGACTAAAAAATAGAAAATAGATATAACAAAAAACACCCCTTCCTTGAGGGTCAACCAGACCATGTTTCCTCAGGGGAGGTTTTCCAATGTTATCATGTATTCAGTTGAAAAGAAAGGGCAGACCAATTCGTCGGTGTATGTTATATAAAAGAGAGTCGTCTATGTGTATGTGTGCATGTCCGGCTAGAGAAAGATGGGGTTGGGGAGATAGATAGGATGAAAACGTAAAGACAGAAAGATGTGTAAAGAGAGAGGGAGAGAGACGAAAGTTTTAATAGAAATATGTTCCTTTTTCGTCTCGAGCAACGTTGGGTAGCCCTACTAGTCATAGAACGAAGGATATAATAGATATCTCACAATAATCGGACGTAATAATCTGGCAATACATTGCAGAATAATGTTACGTGGAATTAGAATTATGTTCCTCAATCTATTACCGAAAAGATTACAACAAGCATACGACTTACAACTGCGTATAATAAAAACAACCACAAAAAATCAGGTGGTTAAGCTTGGTTAGTTTACCATGAAAAACTCGAAAAACACGAAAAGAATTTTTATCGATCATTTTATTTTGATGTAATAATTTCTTTTTTACACTTTTACATTTGCCTTTCGGGTGTGCATGAGGATCGAGACACTCACCTTATGATTAAATAGTATCACCAGTATTCTCCGCTTGCTGCGTTCATTATTGCAAATCAAATCGCGTTCTTGCAACAGCCGTTTACCATTGGGTTCACACTGATTACCTCCGATGATTTCTTTGTAAAATTTGAATGACAATAAACCTCTTCGTGATTCCAGACTAAAAGTATGCTGGTTTTATAGGTACTTCTGCAGTTTAAAGCCCGTTTTTCCGTGAGTTTCGCTCGACAACCCCGGCGTACAAGGGAAACCGCCGGATTATATCGAGCGAATGGAAGTCAATAAAAAAAGGAACAAAAAAGAAAGAAAATAAAACAAACAACCTTCCGTAATAAATAAATAAATTTTACTGCTATATTTTTTATGGTAAATGTGATTTTCTTTACCTATAAAACTCTTTGCCTTCCTTTTTTTTTTCTTCTTCCAATTTTACCGTCTGCTCGCTCGCTTCTCGTTTTGCTTACTCGGTATAATCCGGCGGTTTCAGTCATTCGCAGGGCGTTACCGAGCGTTGCCGGGCGTTGCCGAGCGTTGCCGAGCGAGACTCACGGATGAACGGGCTTTAAACTAGAGATGTACCATGTTATAGACACAAACCCATAAAAAAACACGTAAGAATACACACAGAATAAAAAATCAGAAAACTTACAAGGGAAACAATTAAAATTGACTTTTACAGATCATTTTCAAAAAATGAGTGGTGGGAATACAAGAGGCAGGTACCGATAGTCAAAGAGCTGTTATATTCAAAAGTTAATATATAAAAGTGACGACTATTTTCGTGCGTGTTTTAAAAGTACTTTAATAGAATGTGCTCTGATGAAGTCATTCTCGAAGTTAAAATCTTCGACAAACCCGTCTTGTAGCAAAATCGCACCCTTCATTGTAGATATACCGCATGTTATTTTCCACATCCCAGTTTCCTTTGCGACGAATGGAAAGGCGATAGGAATGACGAATTTTGTATTTTACATAAGCTGAGTCTATCAACGGTTGTTTTTTTTTCTTTTAGACATTTTTAAATATATTTTAATCACACAAAATATATACTAAATATTCGTTGGTTTTGGGATTGAGTTATGTTTGAAAACAATGACTCTAGCTTCAACCTGTCCCATCGACGCAATCGTGCTTCTTTGTGCTTATGTTATGGTTTCCGCTCTGCAAGATCTACCGCAGATGTGCTGACGGTTATATCCCACAGGATTAGTGAATCTCTTGACAAAGGCTTCCTTTCTAGGGCAATTGCTCTTGACATATCAAAGGCCTTCGACAAGGTATAGCATAAGGGTCTACTTCAATAGATTTCCAGCTACGGTATAACTGGAAATGTTTTCTCAATCATTAAATCATTTCTCTCCGATAGGCTCATAAGAGTAGTGGTCGATGGACAAAAATCGAGGCCTGCAATATAAATGCTGGAGTCCCTCAGGGGTCAATCCTGGACCCAACTCTCTTCCTAATCTACATCAATGACCTCCCTAAACACATACTTAAATCATTCGTTGACATCTATGCCGATGACACGACCATCTACGGCAACACATCAAAGGCTGTAAATGACAAAGTTCTCTCTGATTCTCTCTCCTCTGATCTCGAGCTCGTGGTTCAGTGGGCGAAGACGTGGCTGGTTACCTTTAATGCATCTAAAACCAAACTCCTATCCTTATATCATCAACGCTCTTATCCCCATCTGGCATCAATTGTGATGGATGGCTCTCATCTGTGTTAGGCCCCGTGTTTTGACAAGCTTCTGGGTTTGACCTTTACTCCTGATCTGAAATGGAACACGTACATCAAGTCTGTTGCCAAGGTCGCTGGAAAGATGGTGGGATCTTTCTACCGCTCCAGAAGATATCTCACTACTGATGCAATTCTCTATCTATATAAAAGCCAAGTACGTCCAAGGATGGAATACTGTTGCCATATCTGGGCAGGAGCTGCTAAAAACAGCCTATCCTGCCTTGACAGAGTACAAAATAGACTTCGTGGCTTAGTGGGGGATGCCCTTTCTCTATCCTGCAACCTCTCTCCCCACGTTGCGAGCCTATCCTTGTTTTATCGTTATTTCCATGGTAGGTGCTCGTCTGAACTCCAATCTCTGGTCCCCCCTCGCCAATCTTTCACGAAAAACACCCGTCTAGCTGAATCCAGTGAAAAATTTTCCCCACTCTATATCTGTGCCTAAATCAGAACGTGGATTCCATGAACAAAGCTTCTTTCTTAGAACTGCACGCCTGTGGAACTCTGTTCCGTCTGCCTGCTTCCCACCGGACCACAACTTGGATGTCTTCAAGTCCAACGTAAACAAATTCCTAATGAACCTCCCCCTTAAGTAAACACTTCATCAAATCTCCACACTAACGTAATGTACTTGCAATAACCCTTATCCCTGAGTGGCTTCCGGGCCTTGATAAGTGGTGATCACTGTGGAAAAAGAAAAATTTAATGGTATGTACTCAGATGACGTCATTATATTTGTGTCCCTCGACATAACTCTTAACAAACCCGTCTAGTAGAAAAATCTCACCTCTTCACTGTCGAGGTTCCTAGATGTCTGAAAGTTTCTGTCCTCAGACTGCTAGACTTTGGCAATTCCTCCTTGTCTCCTGCTTCACTGACTGTATTATCATGTAGAAGTTTAAATGTAATGTGAGCAGGCATCTTGCTCATCTCTCGTAGTCTCCAGTAGACAAGTTTCCAAATAGAAGCCAAGAAATAAACTTCTATTAACATCGTATACCTAGGGTGAGGGTATTGGATAACAAGGCACAATTTAGACCCAGAGAATGAAGCTAATAGTGTGATAAATGAGAAAAGAGAACAGCGAAAGTAACTGCCTATTTACAAGTAACAGATGAAATAGATTTTTTCTCCGCACGATGTGAACAGCAATAAAAATAAAGACTATAAAGTGAGGACATCAGTTGGAAAGAATTGCACCACAGACACGGGAGAAACATTAACAAAATGATTTATGGTGAGAAAAAAGGACGGGACAATAAAGAAATACAGAGAAGTAAGAAAGAGTAAAACGCAAGAGAGAGAGAGAGAGAGAGAGAGAGAAAGAGAGAGAATAAGAAAGATGTAGAGAGAATTACGAAATCACCTATATTTTAAAAACAGAAAACTTCCAACTTGCAAATATCACGTAACAAAATTGGTCATTTTCTTTTCTCAGTATGGTATATCTTCGCTTTAAAAAGAAAAGAAAGAGAAAAATAAAAGCGATGTTGTATAGCTGACGGGCAACGCCGAAAATATCGGATGTAGGTGCGCACATACAACACCAGAGATCGCGGATTGCTGACGTCAACTCACATTCGAATCGAGAGTTGGAGTCATGGAAAATAACCTAACAATGGGGCGTCCTACATTTTAACCTGGATTGGAATTGGAATTGCGTAATGCGCAAAACAAAAGAACAATCGAATTCCGGTTTATGAAATGTAAATAAAAGAAGGCTGATAACAAATACCAGAGAGACAAAGTTGACAACGACCAAGCAGTGAAGACATTTCTGCACCACCCGCATCCACCGCACACTTCAATATCGACCACTTCATCACTTTACTGCTATTCTTCGATTTCGTAAATAAAGCTAAGTTGTTTATGTAATATGTCATCTTTTTTCATATTGAACAAAAATTGTATATATGATTTTGTGCGCATTTGACAAAAGTGTGACACGAAATTATATAGACGTCACAAAAACATTAAACAACTGTTATACGACTATACAACAGCGATATATATATATATATATATATATATATATATAGAGAGAGAGAGAGAGAGAGAGATAGAGAGAGAGAGAGAGAGAAAGGGAGAGAGAGAAAGAGAGGGAGAAAGAGAAACAGAACTATCAATATTTTAAAAGGAAGAAAATTGTGACTTAGATATATAACGGCACAAAATTGGTCATTTTCTGTTTCAAATGTTGTATATCTGCGCTTTAAAAATAAGAGTGGGAAAGAGAGAAAAATGAAACATAGAGAGAGGGGGGATAAGAGAGCGTTACGAAATTACCTATAATTTAAAACCAGAAAACTTCTAACTTGGAAATATTACGTCACAAAATTGGCCATTTTCTGTTTCCAGTTGTGTTTATCTTCGCTTGGTCCCACACACTTATTAGTCGCAATTATGGATGGAAAACCGTGAAAATCATGGATGGAAAACCGTGAAAATTGCTATTCATGACAGCACATGATATTCGGACACGAGTGTGAGCTTATGGTGACGACGATATATTCGCTGTAAAATATTAGAGGAAAAGGAGAAAAAATAAAACGAAAGAGAAACGGAGAAAGAGTGATTGAGAGAGAGAGAGAGAGAGAGAGAGAGAGAGAGTGGGGGGGGGTCTACGAAAATACCCGTATTTTAAAACCAGGTAATTTCTAACCGAGAAATATCACGCCACAAAATTGGTCATTTTCTGTTTACTCTGTTGCTTATATGATCGCTTTAAAAATATAAGAACAAAAGAAAGAGAAAAGTAAAGCGAACGATAGAGAGAAATAGAGCAAATGAGAGAGAGAGGAATAGAGAGAGATAGAGAGGGAGAGAGATAGAGCAAGAGAGAAAGAAACGGAACTGCCGATATTTTAAAACCAAGGAAAATTCTAAGTTGCAAATATCACGCCATAAAAGTAGCCATTTTCTGTTTTCAGTGTTGTATATTTCTTCCCTTTACTCAAGCCACCATCTTCAAGTCAGCAAATCAATTTTACGGGCGCACCAACTTCCATTATCAACGTAACGTTATCTTTGTCTGCTGGTTGTGTGATCAGACTATTGTCGCGGTGTGGGTTTTTTCCCCCGTGGTCACGCTTTCTTCTTCTGTCAGCTCATGTTTAAGAGGCAAACATCACGCATACGGTTATAATCGCATTGTTATGCATGTTCCTGTTAATTCTTCGGAGTTAAGCAATGGCGAGCCTGGCCAGTACTAAATGGATGTCCATTGGGCAAGGCGAGGTTTTCTATGGGAAAAGGATGTATTTAAATTGACATGAATTTACAAATCAATCTTTCGCCTCTAACACGCGGGATTCGGTATTTGAATTTTTCGGGCTACTTTTCTCATCTGCAGTGTTATTTCAAAGCGTTTCGGTTGATGTAACTACCGACCTTCTTAGGAGTATATTGTCATATTTAAGAATCTTACTGTTGAACTCATTAATTTGCAAGGACCTGTGACGTAGTGGATAAAGTACTCGGTAAATTCAGGTATTACATTCATCTTGAGTTTAGGAATTCAATACTCAGTGCGGGTGACACTCAAAATGCAATTGCGAATTACTTAGAATTTCTACAAAGTCATAGCGAACAAGACGAGTGCATGCTACCCCAGCGGGTTAAATTAAGAATTCTATTTGAAATTTAGTGCAGATTCTTGAAACAGAAAGATTCCAATTTATTCTAATTTAATTTTAGCTTGCTAAGCAGTGAAGAGGTGAGAGATTATCTCTCCATTATTTTTTATGTAAATACAAAAATAAGCAACAGTTCAAAACTGCTTATATATCGCTAGAAAATCACGCATTTAAACGCGATAAAATTACGCGTTAAATCTGGCAAGGCGTCGTGGCTCCTTAATATAACACTAGACTGTTCATAGTGTAGTGGTAAATTCGATCCTTGTTGATGGGTTATCCATGGTGATAATAAGCTATATTTTATGCGCGTAAAAATATAAAAAAATATTTAAATAAGATATAATATTTAATAAATGAAAATAATTAAAAATACGTCCAAAAACGAGGGCGACGAAAAAAAACAAACAAAATATCTTCACTCATGCAACAGAAAATTACAGTTCATCTGGCATTGCTCTGGTCAATCTAGTAGTATATATTAATAATGGTTTGTTGATATTTCCACCCTTTCGCGCGAGAGACACCGTGGAATGTTCGTTTTTGCGACGTTAGTAGATTTACGAGCGTTGTTTAGTTCTGTATCTCATACCTGTTTTATGTTATGCTGCAATGTCTTCAGAAGTTATTAAATATCTTGGTTTATGCGAGATGCCATCAAATGTATTCTCCATGATAAAGATCTACGCCATCTTGTGATGCGGATATGAATTCCTTTATTACGATGGGCGTGCAATAAGTAATGCCCTGACCCACTTCTCATAGCAGTAAACCAATGAAACTTGGCACAGTTATTAGTTTTTCTCTACATAGGAACCACCCAGAGTTATGCATTTCTCCCATCGTTTGATGAAGCTCTGGAGACCGTTTTTTGTAGAACACCCCAGGTTGGGCCTCCAAACACGATGTGACTTCAGAAATCAAGGCTGCATCATCTGGGAAACGCTTTCATTTCAAAAACAACTTCATGGCTGGGAAGAGGTGAAAGTCAGAGGGTGCAAGGTCAGGAGAGTAGGGAGGATGGGGAAGGATTTCATAACCAAACGCGCGTGCTTCTGATTTGGCTACATGCGAGTTGTGAACCGAAGCGTTGTCCTGCAGAAGGAAGGTATCTTTGCTGATCTTGCCCCGCCTCTTGATTTTGATAGCTTCCCTTAATTTCCTCAAAAGTGAAGCATAATAGGCTCCTCTAATTGTTCTACCCTTTTCCAGGAAATCTGTCATCACTACTCTAGCCCCAGAAGACTGTGAGCATGACCTTGCCAGCGGACGGCTGCACCCTTGCCTTCTTTGGAGGTGGTGAGTCCAAGTGCTCCCACTGCATTGACTGGGCTTTGGTCTCTGGATCGTAGTGATGGACCCATGTTTCATCCTGTGTAATCAGTCTTTTGAAAAACTTTGATTCATCTTCTTGGCACATCTCCAAATTCATCCTCGAGCACTCGACGCGTTCTCGTTTCTGGAATGGTGGGAGCAACCTTGGAATCCATCTGGCAGACACCTTATGCATATGCAAATGGTCATGAATGATAGTTTCCACAGACCCTGTACTAATCTTGACATCTTGGGCTATTTGGTGAATAGTAATGCGGCGATCTTCCAAAATGGCACCTCAACTTGACGGACAGATGCCTCATCAATGGCAGAAGGCGGGGGTGACCAGGTCTGGGAGCTGTTTCCACAGACTGCTGGCCATATTTGAATTCACGATGCCAGCATTTTACAAGGGCATATGATGGGGCATTATCACCATTAGTTTCTTTTATTTCATCAAAAGTGTCTTGTGGTGTGCGTCCTTCCAAATACAAAAACCAGATCACTGTTCGACATTCAAAAGGCTCCATTTCACACCTGACTCAGTTCAAACACCTGTAAAACAGAAACCACAATTAGTTCAGAGCTGTAATTTGCCACATAACCCATAGAGAGATATAAATCATTGCACGTGCAAAATTTCAGCTAGGTCAGACAACTGGAAGCGGGTCAGGGGCATTACTTATTGCATGCCCCTCGTATGTGCTGCTGAAATTCATATATATCGATACGAGTTTTTCAACGGCTCGATTCCGTTATTCTTCACTGATTTCCCCAAATTATTTTTAGACTCAGGTGTTTACAGGTGTAATCAAATGAAAGTCAAGGAAATTCATAGTGGAAGTGGTGATATGGAATATACAAGGTTCGAATTTAACGTAATTTTAATTATGTAAAATTCGAACCTTGTATACGTTGTATATCGATTACATCAGCTTGACAAGGGTCGAACCAAGTACATATAAAAGTGACATAAAATTTTGGAAATTACTCAGTTCCCGCGAAAAATAAGAGGAAAAGACGACCTGAAAGCTAAGGATTGGGTAATTTGTTCAAAGTCAAGGAACAAAAATAACAAAAGAACGTCTGTTGACATGACGCATGACGTCATAGATATCGACAGAGAACCGAAATTTGCAAGTAAAATTTACACATTGCCAACAATGCTAGGATAAATGAAAGGAAAACATGATAATCGCCAGGAGCGAAAGGGTCTTAAGATATCTGTGCACTGTGTCTATTCATCTATTTTTTTATAAGATAGTTAACAAATTCGTTAAGGGAATATTAGTCTCTCTAGTAAGTCTGAGCTATTTCTCTAAAAAAATAAACTAGAACTAAACATCCCACCCCATAAAAACGTCTTAGTCTTCTTTTCTGTATACGTAAAAGGAAGTTATAGAAACAGAAATATTACACGAACTTAACACGTCGGTATCCACTTCTCCATAGCCACCTCAAGGCTTGACAATCAAGTAAATAATATTTCTGAATTTTTAATTATGAGGATTGACAGTTCGTATTATTCGGAATATTGCCTTCATCTTCAGTGCTATCATCACAACGTTTCGGTCGATGCAACTTCCGACCTTCTTCAGGTGTACCTTGTTGAACTCGAGAATCTTTCTGTCGAATCCGGAAATCTGCACGGAATTACGAACGGAATCTCTTCTTAAATCTACAGGAGCAGCATGGTCTCGTTTATCAATCATGACTTGATAGAAATCCTCTAAAATTGGCAATTTTATGTTTGATGTCACTCGAACTGAAGATCGAACTTTCACTCTACAAGAAAAGGTAACTTACAACTGAATTTTACCACGTACTTTATCTACTACGCTATGGATTCTTGCAGATTCCAGAATTCTAGAGAAAGATCCCCGAGTTCGAGGAAAAGATTCCCGAGCTCGACATCTGAATAAGGTCGGTGATTACATCGGCTGAAACGTTGTTCAAATAACACTAAAGATAAGATCAGTAATCCAAATAACACCAATACCCTAAATAATACAAAATATATTCAGTTTTGTGCACATCATCATCATCATCATCATCATCATCATCATCATCATCATCATCATCGTCATCATCTTTTATGTCTTCTTAAACCAATTGTATTAACTCACTAGCAGGAAGATTAGCGTTGATCAGAATCGAATGACAATGTGGTTTATTTCACACTCTATTAACACCAAACTGTTGTCTTCATGTTTGTTGACCCTTTTCTCACGTTTTGTCCCTTAATATTCATTATATTATCGGAAGAAGCTAAAACGTTGTAAACCACTCTGAATTGTTGTCTTATATATGTTTTACATTTAATTAAAATCGGATGTACTAAGTTTTAGTTTTAAGAGGATGTGCAAACTTAGATATTCGACACATAAAACGGTAGTGTAGGAATTCAAGACCGCTTCCATTGTTTTCCCTCGGAAAATAATTTATACATGAAATAAATATCATAAAAAATATATTTTGAAATGTATGCCCTCATAAAAGCGAAATTAAAGATCGGGACCACTTCCATTGTCTTCCCCAGTAGATTGTACATGAGAATACACTTTTAGATTATAAGTACATCTTTTAATATTTTATTTTACAAGTAAAACACACAAACACCACAAACAAAAACATTAAGTTATATATATATATATATATATATATATATATATATATATATATATATATATGTGTGTGTGTGTGTGTGTGTGTGTGTGTGTGTGTGTGTGTAACATTATATTGGAGTGTTCATATAAACATCGTGCCGTTATGTGTCGTGTTACTAAATGTCTGTTGTGGGGTTCTTCGCTATCTGAACCCTAAGCTATCGTGTTGCAGTCTATTTACGTTCCGTGATCATCTAAGTGTGTTTCGTGAGGAGGGGGCGACTCGTTAAACGGTTCGCTCTGTTTGACGTCCTCTCTCTAACTCATCTATTTTATCAGCTAATCAGAACACGTGACAACAGACACGTACTTCCGATGCTGGTAAATCTCTACCATTGAAACCTGTCCACTTTCTACCAGTGAAACCTGTCAACATGTTTTGACAACTTTTATCAAAACATAGCTTCGCATCTCATCACTTGTTTACTTCAAATTAGATAGACAGATAGATCGATCGATTGATAGATAGATAAATAAACAGATACAAAGATAGATAACTAGATCGATAGATAGATAACAACTATCTTTTCTGTTCCACAACTATATAACATACACGCACACACACACACACACACACACACACACACATATATATATATATAGTCATCCACATACAGTACTGTTTCGCTGTATCACAGCTCATCAGTGAGGCTAGACAGACAACTACCTCAAGCCAGGATGAAACCTGAGCGCCCATACGACAGTCAAAGCTTTGAAACATTACGCCACTCAGCAGCTGCTGTGCGAGCAGTGAATTAACGATGTTTTTACATCGTCCAAATACCTAAGCTCCTTTACACAAAGAGCATCGCTTGATACACAAATGGTATATCGTGTGTCACTTCCCAATATGCTCAACTCAAGATAAGGAACATTATAGTCATTCACATACTATACTGTTTCGCTGTATCACAGCTCATCAGTGCGGCTAGACAGGCAAATACCCCCAAGCTAGGATCGAAACCTGACTGCCTATATGACAGTCAAAGATGGATGATAACTCTTAAATGTTTTATTGTATTTGTGAACATGTATCTTCTTTTCGCTGACCTGTTATGGTAATTTTTTACACACGCATGGACTCTTCCGAATATTGATAATAGCAGGTGCTGCTCTCAGTAAAAAATCATTTTCTAGCGAACAATCCTGACAGTCGGACTGAACAGTCTCGATGTAAACCCCTTTCTTTTATATATATTTTGAACTCATCGCCTCCGTCCCATCGGGAAAGATAATGAATACACCCTGTAAAGGTAGGTGCGGCAAAATTGCGCAATCTCCAACCATACTTCTCCTGATTCAGCACTGCTTGAGTCTAGTGGCAAGTACAGGACAACTGGAAACAATATCGATGTAAGCGGAGAGCATATACGGAACCTGGAATTCCCAAACTGTTACCCATTGACCACAGTCAACGTGGCTTAACTTTGGTATCACAAACAGGAACCGGTGTGTCAACGTGATTTTGCCGTGTGTTTTGATCTATTGTTTATTTGTTAATATGTTTGTTTATTACTTCCTAGTTTTTGTCTTTATTTATAGTGCATACCAAGGTTTAACTATTAACCTTTCTTTTTCAAATATCTTTGTGAGTGAGGCAGAAGTAAAATCGTGCTGGAAGATTGTTCTAAATGTATATAATTATGGAAATCCAGATAAATAGCAGAATGCCTCGATGTCTTCCAAAAGGGAAATGTTCCCAACAACGATGACAAACATATCACTCCATACCGTTATAGATTGAAGAAAGTATACGCCTAGTTACACATATCTGGGTTATGATCCTTCGTACGACTTTCTTCGAACGTGAGGACGACAATCACCGACGGCAATACAGAATTTCCTGAGTATAATGATAGATTGTATCCAGCCTTGTCCTCCCTGTATATGATACGAAAATCCTGATAGATAGTAGCAGCGATGTTTGTAAAAAAAAGAATCCAAGGGCAATAGCAAACATGAAACATTATAGACATAGAAATTTTACGTATTTTTCACATATCTGGGTTCATATTCATCGTATGACTTTCTTCGAAGAAGCGGACGACGATAAACGAAGGCATTACAGAATATTTATCAGTGAGTATTCTTACATTATCATTTTTCGGGGAATCATGATCACAAGATGGATGATTTGAAAAAAAAACTGGAAGCATCTCTTTATCATTGCGTTATAAAGAATTAAATATAGTTGAAAAACAATCGTGCTTTTAAAAGCAGAAACTATAATGGAAAATTATTTCAAAATATATAATGCCGGAAGGAATGATAACTTGAAATCAGCAAGATAACAGCATGTATATTGTTTATATTCAAACTGGCTGTTTAAGGGTAAAGTAAAAACCTGGAACACTTCATGTTGTGTAAATATTTTTAATATTTTTAATATTTTAATATTTTTAATATTTTAATATTTTTAATATTGTAATATTTTTAATATTTTTAATATTTTAATGGTTTTAATATGTTAATAATTTTAGTATTTTTAATATTTTAATATTTTTAATATTTTAATATTTTTAATATTTTTATATTTTTAATATTTTTAATATTTTAATATTTTTAATATTTTAATATTTTTTTATATTTTTAATGTTTTTAATATTTTAATATTTTTAATATTTTTAATATTTTTAATATTTTTATATTTTTAATATTTTAATATTTTTAATATTTTTAATATTTTAATATTTTTAATATTTTTAATATTTTAATATTTTTAATCTTTTTAATATTTTAATATTTTTAATATTTTAATGTAACGCATGAAATTCTTTAACATACACTCTTTTGAAGAGATGTTGAATCGTAATAAAGATAAAAATTAATCTAAAAATCAATCACACAGGTACACCAGATAAAGCAACAATTTTTGCCCCTTTTATCACTGAAATCTGCTTCCTTGGAGGCATTTTCAATTACCATTATACTATACTATTATAGCACTGACAGGAACCAAATATTACTTTAAAAAATAAGAAACACCATTTTTTGACAATGAATCATTTTGAATATTGGAATGAATTTAGTATGAAACTCAGCAAAAAATCTTGAAAGGCTTTAAAGCAAATAAATGCTACAATCTACTGTTAAATAGTTTACATTTGTTCTCAACTGTTCACTGTATAATTCTTAACCTTTAAATACGTAGGTTCAAACTTTTATCGAAGTTTTTTATAGGTGCTCAACAATTTTGACCATGACTGTATATATAGTCACCCACATGCAGTATTGTTTTGCTGTATCATAGCTCATTAGTGCGGCTAGACCAGCAACTACCTCAAGTCCGAATTGAAACTCGATCGCCCAAGCGACAATCAGCGGTTCTCATCGCTATGCTATTTAACTGCTGCTGAGATGGATATGCGAAATTTCAATGTTTAAACATTGTCCAAATGATCCAAGCTCAATATATTTACACACATTGCTTTTAACGCTAATGGCAGTTTGTTATTTCGTTTTTCAATATTCTCAAGCCAAGATAGGGAGCATTTATAGTCGACCACATTATTTCTTTTTTATATTGCGGACAAAACAACTAAAATACATAACTTGCTTTTAACGCATTACCTTTTAAATACATCTGTAATATCGCAACAAAAGGTTTTAAAAAGTTACTAACCAGAGTGCCCTTTCTGGGGAGCTGGTTTCCTCCACATAAAAAACCGACCTTGTGTCTAACTCTGTCCTCGTGGAGGGGTAAGTAAATAAAGAATCAAAATAAATATTAATAAATTAATCACAGCAAACAATGTACACATCGACTCAATGTACACATCGACTCAATTTGTTTAATAGGGTACATATTAAGGATGACGGGGAGTTCATAGTGTGACAATACACATAAGAGATATAACGATAGTGATGATGATGGAGAAAGACATATATACATATTACAGAGATGGGGAGATACATAATCTTGTAAGGGTTACATAAAGTTCGTTATAAGATGATTAACACATTACCTTTTGTGTGTTGAAAGATGACACATGACAAAACACAAAGATGATTATTTCTTCATTGGACCGGTCGAATGCTGATGAGGTCAGGAATTCAAATTTGGATCTACATCGTTAATCTTCTACCCTTCGCTTCCAAAGGGTCAGCTGACCACTTACTGCCAACTGTGACTCTCAACTCTCTCTCTCTCTCTGACTGACTCTCGACTAACTCTTCTGCTGACTAACTCTAGCTCCTATATTGAGAATACCCCTTCGTTATGACGTCGGAAGTGTTTTCCAAACGTGACCAATTCGCGTGGCTATGCACACGCTTTTAACAACAAAAAAATTCTCACAATATGACTCTAATCTATTTTTTAACGATATATTTTTAATTTGTATTGTTCATTCTTTTTGGCTCAAATAAGGCACATAATTTGCAGGGGTACTATGTAGACAGATGAGCAGCAAGATGTCTTTTCTATAAGAGTAGAAGGTTTTCTATCATCTGGAGATTTCTACTGTGTAGGGGTGCGATTTTGCTGTTTATCAGGTTTATTGGGGGTATTTACGTCGATGGGGCACAGGCGCTTTTAGTTCGTCGGAGCACACTCCATTAGAATACTAGTAAAACAGGCAGAGGTATGCAACATTTCGACGATGGGACAGCGGTCGAAGCCTAGCGAACAATTCTGAACCTATTAGGTTGGCGACTCTCTTTTGAACCCTGTCTAAGAATAGACTACCAGGTACACCAGCACAAATATGAAAACAATACTCCCTACATGGGCATGTGATGACTTTGTAGAGGCGTAAGTAACTTTCTAGTATAGTTGAGAGAACCCACTTTTTTTGCAGCAGAATTGGCAATACTCTCGATGTATCTATTCCAACTCACGTTCCCGTGAACGTTAAGCTTAAAAGTTTGAACAAAGTACTTTCAGGTAATCTATCATTAGCCATCACTATTAGTTGTTGAGATGGTTTCTTGTAGTTAATATAGGAATAAAGTCTTGACAGCATTGAATGTTACCATCCACTTTTGTCCCTATTCCGCTGCAGACTGGAAATTATCCTCTAAGGTTTCTGCTATTGCATTGGATAAGTGTTCATTCGTTTTCCTTCGTGTCTGTTATAGAGCGTGGTGTCGTCAGCAAATATACCCATCTCCGAGACAATATTATCAGGGACGTCATTTATAAACATTAAGAATAATAAAGATCCAAGAATCGATCCGCACTTAGATAATATTTTTTTGGTGTACAACCATCGGGGACAACCTGGATTCTTCTCTTGTTTAAGAAGGATTTAATTATATTAAGTATTCGTCCAGTAATATCATAGGATTTGATTTTCATGAGAAGACCATCGTGCCATATCCTGTCAAAGGCCTTAGATATATCTAGGGCTACTGCCCTAGTCTCCCCTACTTTATCTAGTGCATGCCATACACTTCAGATATAACAGTTAGAATATCTGCAGTAGAACGTGTTTGCCTAAACCCATTCTGTTGGTCGGACAGGAGTTTAGCAGCCGTGAGGTGGTGGGCTAGAACTTTATTATGGACTCAAATATTTTGCGAAAAGAGGAAGGAGGCTAATGAAGAGATATTAATGGGTCAGTTCTTTCGGCAGAACTCTTGTTAACTGGTACCACAGCAGCAGCTTTCCAGCAGTCAGGAAAGAAAGATTCGTAAAGGCATTTGTTGAAAAGTGAGGTCATAATTTGTTCATAGTGGTGAAGGCTTTGTGTAGAACCAACCACACTTCTTGGTATTACTGCTAAAATTTGTCGGTGTAGATGGCTGCCACAGGACAGAGTATACAGTAGACCACATGATTTTATACAACAGTTTTCTTTCTCCTTGATGCATGTCTTAACGAAGACTGGGGATTCATCTCTCCCAGTGAATTAATGCGCCCAACCTGGAAATTTCTACGACTCGGCGCAGTACATACAGCACCTAACGTTCGGGAATGGTCACTCATCTGGTACTGGCCAGGCTCAACGTTGCTTAACTTCGGTGATCAGGCGAGTGCCGGTGTGTCAACATGATTGCAAATACGCATAAAATAAAATACGCATCAAGTGCGCTTGAAAGCCAAATACAACGTAATATTAGGAAAATAAACAAATATTTTACTTGTTTGAAATTTATCACAAATATATTTCAGAGGTATACTCCATCTTCAGTGTGTCGTTTTGTTTCTTTTTTTCCTTTTCTTCTTCCTTGCCATGTTGTAAATTTGGAGAAAGAAATATGTTTGTAAAGAGCCGAGCGTTTTTTCTGGCGGTTGTATTTGGAAATGTTTGAACTGTGCGTACGCAACGCGAGAATAACGTCAAGGTGAATAACGTCATATATATATATACATATATATATATATATATATATATATATATATATATATATAACTTTATATATATATATATATATATATATATATATATATAATGAGAGCAAAAAGGATGAAGTGTTTACCTTATTCAAGCAAGGGTAAACTTCAATCTAATATAAATAACAGTATTTATATATTGATATATTAACCCCAACTAAATAAAGAAAAAACTCAATACAAACACAATAGAGAATAGAGCTTGTTATAAAAGAAAAGAAATTAAAACTTCAAATTCAAATTTACAATTAAATTTATTGTTCGACAGAATACTCCCCTCCCCCCAATTTTGTTCAAAGTCTTTATTCCGCAGAATTTCAAAGAATGCTATTGAATCATGAGAAATGACGAGTTCAGACTAAATCTGGTTAAGCCTGAATTCCTCATTTCTCACTAAACCAACAACGGATTTTCTATTTCTCTATTTCTCTATTCTCTTCAACTGAATATCCACCTTGCTATCTTTGCACTACTACATTAACTGCAAGCACAAGTTCTATGAATTAGAGTTGCATTGAATTCTTCTTCTAATCGGATTATTTTACTCCACTAGATTTATATTCTGACTGTTGGATTCTTTATAAAGAATTCTCTTTCACTTTTAAGGTTAACATTGAAAGAGAATTCATGCACGCTGGGATGTTATTCCCGGTTTGTTTTTGTTCTTTTCCTCATTTCCTACATTTTTTCACGCGATTTTTTTTTAACGAACGTGTACATTTTTTTGCAATATATGACTATCATAATTTAGAGTTACATTTAATACCTAAACCAGCAAATTCTAGCTCTGCTACAATTATAATTTGCCAATTTCTGTCTGTCCTCTGATGAGAAGAATAGTAAGAATAGCATTTCTTGAACCTCCGCGGAATAAGGACTTGAAAATTATTTTTTTTTTAGTATTCTGTGAAACAATACATTTAATTGAAAATATAAACAGTTTTAATTTCTTTTCTCTTATATATATATATATATATATATATATATATATATATATATATATATATATATATACTATCATGCAGCCCGGCATCGCCCTCTCGTAAAATACGTTAAAATAGGATATTTTGATTAATGTAAATTTAGCCTTTAATATTATATTTTATTGGATTCAATATATAGTAATGATTTTAAAAGTTTAAAAAAAAAAATGACTCGTGTGTCACCACCGAGAATCGACATCGTTTAGCTTACGATTTGCTATTTCCTTTGACGTTTATGAGTGTATGAGTGTACTATGAAGACATTTTTGGGGTAAGGCTAAAAATTAAAACATCGACCAGTAGCTATTACTTTATGCATACTTATTCGTAATGCCGTCGTTCGATCTTCACCTGGCAAATTTCATTTCTTTAATTTTCACACTTTTGCACCGATTTTCCTCGGCTAAAACATAAATATAAACTTTCGCATGGATTCGTTAACTCTGTATATGAAGTTTAAGCTTGTAGACTGACAGAGGAGTTTGACAGATAATTTCACTATTATATATATATATATATATACATATATATATATACATATATATATATATATGGAAACGTAAAAGTACATAAAAAACTACTCTTTTCATCCTATTATATAGCAAAAATATCCATAAACTAATTATGCCGTATTTACTCCCTAGTTCTATAGTTCATCATATCTTGTCGCTCCATCTCTACAACCAGCGGCGTGCGGTTTCATTACCAACACTGAGGTCTTTGTCCGTGCAGTTGGGCCCCAGTGGGCAAGATGTTAAAATGTGCTCGATGGTCTGAACTTGGGCACCACAGGGGCATTCAGCAGTTGTAGAGTAACCCCACATGAGGAGGTTGTCGCCAGTTTTTGCAACTTTTGTCCTTGCCCTATTCAGAGTGACCCACTCCGAACGGGACAGGTGTGTGCCAGGTGGTAAGGTTTCACTGGGCTCCGGCAGTGCTATATTTGTAGACTGAGGGTCTACCTCTCTCCACATCTGCAGCCGGTAAGAGGATGTAGGAGTGTCCGGTAGTTCCTCCACTGTGGCAAAGCTTCGCCGGGACATAAGTCGTCTAGCCACCTCCGAGTAGCCATTTCTAGTTCTATAGTTAATTTCTCTGAAAAACTAATAGATTAACTTCATTCAGTAGAATACAACAATGGACTTTTAGCTTCACTCGACGTTGAAAGTCTTTTTACAAACGTGTATGTACATGAAACTATATATATGATAATAATTAATAATATAAATCCCACTCTTCCAGCTCTTAAATTAAACCCTAACACGCTACGAAAATTATTAATTTTTTGCACCACTGAGGCTTCACTCTGTGGTCCCAATGGAACTTTAGATATCAACAAGTTTCAATGGGTTCGGCTGTAGGACCGTTGTTTTTCTGAATTTTATATGACTAATCATGAAACTAAAACCTTTAATAGCATTTTTAAACCATCCATCTATGTTAGGTACGTTGAAGAAAATGTAGATAAATTAACAATAATCAAAAACGAACTTAAAAATAGTTCGGTACGGTATTTCACACATGTAATAAATATAACACGATTCCCTTCCTCTATATAGAAATTAATACTAACAATGATAGATTTGTTACCTACCCGTATAAAAAGTCTGCAAGTAAAGAATCAAGTGTACTTAATTTTAAAAGTGAATGTACCAATAGATAAAAAATGGCCGTAGTGAAATATCCCATCTACTTACTCAAACGCAATTCATCTACGAACAAAATATTTTATACGGCATTCTCTGACATAAAACAAGCCGTTATTAACTTCCCAAATTTTATTGTCGATCCAGAAATTAAACACATTTTGGCCGCCATTACAAAAAAAAACCACTAATAATAATAATAATAATAATAATAATAATAATAATAATCACCGTCCCCCTCCCAAAGAAAAATGATACCAAAGAACCGAGAAGGGTCAAGGAGGATAGAAAGACCGAGGAGAGAGCGCTGACCAGACCTCCGCTGGACAAGCGCGAAGAGAACTTGGACCTTGGGGAGGCTTAGTGCCATATAAATTCCAGTATAGACCAATGGCCACTGCCAGCGAGAAATCACTGGTAAGCGGCTGTTGCGATGACGCAAATTTATTTGCAAATGCTATCGAAGGAGGTGGAAAGAGCTGGACGTCTGGGAGACTAATTGTCACTCAGCTTCCCGAAAACACCACAGGTCTCCAATCAGATCTTTTGTTGACTTGTATGAAAGCTCCATGTGAGCCAATAATAATAATAATAATAATAATAATAATAATAATAATAAGAAGAAGAAGAAGAAGAAGAAGAAGAAGAAGAAATAAAATTTTCAGTCTGGATATCCAAATGGAATTTCGTATGGAAAAGTGCGTAGTACTAATTACAAGAAAGGGAAAAATGGAGAGGACAAGAGGCATGGAATTACCCAACGAAACGAAGATGAGAGCAATAGGCGAACAAGACGTCTATAAATACTTGGGACTTCTAGAAGCAGACGCATGAGCGGGCCAGACAAACTGCTATAGAGGCAAAACATGAACAAGCGAACATCAGAAGGTTCACCATGGATTTGAAGCTGTCGAAATCAACGGTCGAATACATGCTGAAGACAAACTCCGAGCGGAAAAAGAAGAGAGGACGGAAAAGGTCAATTAGCAAGAGGGCCGAAAGGAGAATGAAAAGGACGGTGACACAGCTTTTGGTATCTGGAGAAATGTTACAGCAAGAAAAGTTAAGAAGAAATGCGAATTGGATGTAAACGTCCAAACAGTACAAAGAACGCTACATAGGATTGATTTGAAGTATGCAAAGGCTAAGAAAAAAAATTACAATAACAAAGAAACACAAAGGAGCAAAAATGGAGAGTGCTAATAGGTAGTTAACAAAGCATGTTTACTTTCAGAAGGTTATATTTACTGATGAGAAGCGTTTCAAGTTTGATGAACCCGGTGGATGGTGTACTTGGTCAAAAAGGCGTGAGCTCCCCCCATCTGTCGTTTGTTCAAAACGACAGATGGGGGGAGGAGGAGTTATGGTTTGGGGTATGATCTTTGCTAATGGAAATACATGGTTAGAGTGAAAGGACGACAGAACAGCGAAAGTTATAAACAGTTGCTGGACGAGAAAGCCCTACTGAGGATAAGAAGAGAGATGGGGAATGATTTCGTTCTACAGCAAGACAATTGCAGCACCCATGTGTCAAAACTCATGAGAGAATGGATGGCTAAAGTGAATATGACTACTTTGGAATGGCCTGCAAAAAGCCCAGATCTAAATTTAATGGAAAATGTTTGGGAAATGCTTGTGCAACTTGTCTATGATGGACCTGAAATAACGAAAGAGACTCAACTAGATGGCAAAAAGGCTCAACTATTGGAACGAATACTAGATGCCAAAAAATAATTAATAGAAACACGTATGTTTGATCATTATAAAAAGAGATTCATAAAAGTAATTGAGAAGAAAGGTGATATTACAGACTATTAACAGTTTTCCATCGATGCCCGAAAAATAATGCCGCGTGTGTTTTGTAAAAAAATAATGAAAATTAAATATTTTTCCCTACCTAATCGATTTTCTCCCATTTTTATTACAGGTATTGTCTTCGTATATATTGAAGGAATTTTGCCCCTCTATGGTACCCGAAAAGACGAATACTAAAGCGTCTGAAAAATATTGTCGGGCTCTCTCTCTCTCTCTCTCTATATATATATATATATATATATAGTTTTTTTTTAGTGGAGATGGTAATTAATAAAAACTGAAGAAAGTGCTCAATACTGTTGTAGAGCAAATATGCGTTTTATTTTTTATTACCGTATCTTTCTGTTAAGTTACATTATTGTTTCGGCTATCCGGCCGTTTTTTTTTTGCCGTCTGTAGCGTCCTCAGACCTTTACAGAAATGTTCGCTATTTTGGGATGAAAATTTATGTTATATATATATATTTGCACGCCAGGGCGGGCATGTATGTGTACCTGTGTCCATTTCTTTTAAGTATATATGCGTGTGCGTTCGCATGTGTGTACCCGTGGCCGCGACCGCTCGCTGACCCTCTCCAAACAATTAACAACAAAATAAAAACTAAAAATAAATAAACCGAATCATAGCCCCGCCCGCCTCCAAACATAAGCGAACACCCAACAGCTCAAGACATACTTACCAAGAAATCACCTCACCAACGAGACGCTAAAAACTTTAACACTAAGACTCGAATTTTAAAGTAACCCCCTCCTCTCACTCCCACATATTCCCCTTCCCCTCATGTATCCCTATGCCCTCAGCCACACCAGAAATGAACCTCCCAGACCCTCCCTCATAAGTTCCTTAAACCCCAAAACTAAAACATTATCGACATACCAAACGCCCCCCACCTTCCCTCGTTGTTCCCTTCCTCTCTTCCTCTTCCGCCTTCCTCGCAACCCCCCCCCCCTGACCTCATTCACTCTTCCACTCTTTCATTCCAAAATAGCGAACATTTCTGTAAAAGTCTAAGGACGCTACAGACGGCCAAAAAAAGACGGTCGGATGGCCGAAACAATAATGTAACTTAACAGAAAGATACGGTAATAAAAATAAAACGTATATATATATATATATATATATATATATATGTATATATGCTAGCAGTATACGTGCATGGGCTTTCCTCAGAAAAATTATAGATTTCATTGAGTAACATTGTCCATATAAAAAATACTTCATGGAAATACATTAATACATTCGACTGGAGAGCTCTTGTGAAACTCGTACAACCATGAAGCCTCCCTTTTCGGAGGAAGCTGGTTTACCCCGATAAGTTGAGTGTCGCTTATGGACATTCGATATGAATGAAAGAAAAACACATGTTCTTCATTAATGTTATAACAAACTAAAACACGAAACAAAATAACGGGATTTATAAGAGAATGATAAAAATCAATTTCGTCTAGAAATCTTCGAGCCGGGTCCGGTTGAGAGAGCTACAGGAAAAATGGAAATAAACTATCCCCATTTATCTGAAAGAAGGTTTAATGCCCGTTCCGTTATATGTGCATGTGATGAATGAATGAGAAACAACAGTGACGTTAGGTAAAAAAAAAGACAGTACGCGGGTGGTTGGCGTAACGGAACCATTAACAGTCAAAGATCGTTAAAGTCAATTCCACCGAAAAAATATCCTGTCTGACACTCGTTTACTGATTATAGCACATACAGCAACAGACGAAGGCTATTAGACCCGAAAAGATGGGTCCTCTTTTTAATGTTGTGATTGTGCGTTTTACAGGATTTTTATTTCGTTCTACTAAGCAATGCTATTATTTTATCCTTACATAAACATACTAAAATAATGAAGTGAAAGATTTTTGTTTTGGTGTGGGGTAGAGGTAGCGCGTTTGCATGAACGAATATTTAGTTTCATAGTAAGAGTCAGAACAATACATGAAAATAGAAAATTAAATTTAATAAATACATAAAATGTTAAGCACAAAACCGGAGGAAATTCATTTCTTATTGAAATTTTGTCCCCTACAAGGCGGTTTTCAAAGATACACTTTAGATAAAGGCGTTGAATTTAGTGTCCTTTTTTTGCGCCATTGGTGTTGGATCATCTGGTCGGTGATGTTGATGTGGTTTTAGGTGCCGAAATAGCTTGTGAGGTTACGATCAGGATTCGGTTCTGGGCTTCCGGAAGGAGTGAGTCACTCGCTCGACAACAGCACATTTCTGCTCTCTTCTTTTCCAATCGACAACACCTGGCCTCTCGCCACCAATGTCACACCGCACAATCTGAACGTCAGCAACACGAAATACTTTTCAAGAGAAGATGTTCACGACTCCTTTCTATGTTCCTTGCAGGAAAATTTTCCCGGCTTTTATATTCTTTATCAATAAAAAAAAGAAAGAAACAAGAAAAAATAGCTTCTTCCATCATGCCCTGCCTTCCCAAGATGCTCTTCGGGTATATAAATGAGCTAGTCAACCTTTCCTTCTTCTTTCCCAAAATAGCGATGCAGATACGCCCGGTACGTCGTATATTACGTTTTTTTTTTTGTTTCTAACCATGACCTAGCCTTAAACGGTACCCCTTTTTCCCCTTTGGCATATACCCCACAATGATTAATTCAAAATAGGTCACGAGAGCTGTTCATTAGCAATAACCCATATCTACATAGGTATCAGCAAAAACATGGAAAAGATAAAAAGCACGGAGTCTAAATGACTGTATAACCACGATGTATCATATTTACGGTTTAATTTTATCAACTAACCAACCTGTTATATTTAGCTCATATTATAGAAGATAAGACATAACAACTTAATGTCCTAGTTTCGATCACGGCTTTCTCCATCAGCTTTTTCCTTTATTTCTTCTATTTTGGATAACTGATTACGTAATATGATACACAATTTAATCCTGGGCAACACCATTTAGGGGCATATAATTTTACTGATGGATTATATTTTCTCTAATAGTTTTACTATACTCTTCTAACTGATGTTAATTGAAATCGATTATCTTAATGTATTAACTAAATTTAGTTAATTACGTACTTTAAAGATTGTACCGAAATTCTAGACTTATATTTATGAAAGAATTTCGTTTAGTGGCAGGATATTGAAACCCGTAATATGTTATAAATATTATATTTTCTTTTGCCAACGTCATATCCACTTATGATATTGTTGACTCTATATTTTCAGGCATCGTAATCGACAAATGATGGCCGATCGTCTACTTAAAGGATTTGTTTAAAAGGAAAGATTCGCATATCGTAAAAATCTTTAAAATGTTTTGGGGCTGCTCAACGAGATGGAATGTCTTTTATTTCCACTTCGCGAAACCCGCAGGCAAAGTAAGAGATTGGGAGATACTCTTAAAAAAAAAATTAACAAAACATTCAATATTTCATCTGACATTATGGATGGTGATTTGGAGAAGGGGGTCTGGTTCTATCTCTCAGAAATAAGAAACAAAAAAAAACAGGTGTAAAGGGAGGCCAACAAATAAGACGGGAAGGAGAAATAGATGGACAGCAAGAAGACAACAACATGATGATGATGATGATGATGATGATGATGATGATGATGATGATGATGATGATGATGATGATGATGATGGAAACCGAAAAATAGGTAAAGCGGGTGGCAAATAAAAAAAAGCTGGCTAGTGGTGGTTTAAAGAAGACGTAGTAGCAGCAGCAAAAAAGAATAAAAATACGATGATGATGATGAGGATGTGATGATGTGATGATGATCTGGCTCAGTCAAATGAGAGAAACAGAGAGAGAACTACAGATAATCAGCCGGGAACAAGGATTGAAAGAGAGAGAGAGAGAGAGAGAGAGAGAGAGACCACTATTTAGGACTACTTGGACGCATCTAAAATAATATATGTTAACGATTCAATTTCTAACTAATGCAAATGCTCTTTAAACTGGCGTATCATACAATGACGGACAAAAAGGTCGGTATCTTTTACAGAGATGCATCCATGCATCTCTATACAATAATAAAGTAAGTCAATAGGAGTTTTTTTTCACTTGCGTAGCCTTTTGTAAGTTAATTCAAGCATAAATAATTTAAATTAACTAATGCCGTACCTACAAGTGACCACATTATCTAATTCGGCGCTAACCTAATATCTAATGAAACTAGAATGTTTAATTCGCGTAGTAAGTAATACCACTAGTTGGAAATATGTATTTTTTGTACTTTTCGATAGAAAGAAATTCCAAATTGCTCAATTATTTAAAGAGAGCATACTAATTTATATATTTACAGTGTTACAGGTCATAAGGGTAAATTAAATTCTACTATCGATTTTAAGCTTGGATCGGCTCCAGACCAAACTTTAATGTTTCGCTGTTTATGTTTTTAAAATTTTTTACCATGTCATACGGACTATCTTCAGTTATATTTGATATGTGATGAATTCACATGTACAACTAGAATTGTTCACTTAATTTTTTAATGAAGCCTCGATCTAAAAATAAGCAATAAGTCTTAAGTGGATAGATTTGGACTCCAAAAACAGCAAGTTTTTTTCTGTTGTCAGAAAAAATCGCTTATAAAATATGAGAAATAAAGAATAAAATAAAGGAACCGTGAGCTGCTACGTTGTTGAAAATAAACCTGATGCTCACTTTTTAACCCCTCTTTTATTTTAATTTTATTTTTTATATTAAATCAGTAAAGTTTTCAACGCTAGCGTCCTTCCGTCTGCGTTGTAGAATGAGTTAATAAAAAATTACAATAGCGATGCTTTTTCAGCACCAAAGAAGACATTCCAACGGGCTCAGAATTCCCTGGAAATAGTGAGTAACACTTAACCGGGGTCTAGCGAAGGTTGCCTTAACACAGGACAACCTGCAAAAGTGGGGCTATGTCTAAGACGTTCGGTGTCCCTGTGGCGCCGAAGTGCAGACTACCGCACGCATCCGCTAAGATTGTTTCCTAAGCAAGGCATGCTCCATTGCAGATCTGAAGGATGTCTGTGACCCGCAGAGGAAGTGTAGCATCATGATGCTGATGATTGAGAAAATAATTAATAAATATGAATTTTTTGCGGAAATAGAAGTGAAGAAAAGAGTTAGAAATTTAGTAGGATCTGAGTAAGAGAATTTATACAGTTTATTATTCGAACAATCCTGTTAATCTGTTACCGAACACTCATTGTGGAAACTGGGAAATAATAAAAACACAGACAAAATTTCCGGTGGATTATTGATGGCATGGGAAAATTTGAGCGGTAAAGTTGAACTGAAAACATAGTATGCATATAAATATTCGTAGAACGTGGAATTGATTCATCAGGATTTTATTGAAGACATTAATTAATTACTGAAGCAAGTTGCTTGAAGAATAGTAAGAATATAACTAATGGTTTAATGAAGATATATCTGGCTTTTTAAATGATTTAAGTGGCTCCCAGAAAGACCATTTTGAATAACTTCAGCGCAGATGATGTCCGTACAAACGAGTTTGAGCATTTTGATTTTGTACGCCAAGGTGTAAATCTCGGCTCCCACAAATATATGACTCCTTCCCACAAGAAGGGAAAAGGGACTGATACAAACAGAAATTGGATAATTTTGAGAGGATAGAATAAAGTTAAGGCGCAAAACGTTTAAGAGAAACAATAGGAATCAAATCAGGACCGCAAGCCTTAGATGTGTCAGTACCAGCTAGAATTCTAGAAACCATCTTTGGAGTGGTGATTACAAAATCAAGGGTCTGATCAGCTTTCGAAAGAAACATTCGGCAGAACACTAGCAGCAGAACAATCGATAGAATAATTGTCAGCAAAAAAACAAGCAAAGAGATCGGCCTAATCCTTACAAGATAAAATGACATGAATACCATTAAAAAGAGGATGGATAGCAGACTTATTACTATTAATAACACTATTAAATTCTCCAAAAGTCACAAGAGCCGACCTTTTGAGATGAGATCGAGTCAAAAATCCCTTAAAAATTGCTAGACTTAGCCTCAGAAATTGCCCTCTTGTAGGCATTTTAGAAGCCTCATAATCATCTTGGCGTCACTGATTGAAATAATGATTATGATGGGCAATGGCAGAAGTACAAACAGATGAAAACCAAACAAAGGAATGAGATTTGGTTGGAAACTGATGATGAAGAATGAAGGTGTCAATTCCCACAAGAATTTAATAAGTCCGCCAGTTACCTCTTTATCCGCAGCATTCGGAAACATACCAAAAATAGGACCTAATGTCACATAGGAGATTGTAAAGCTCATCCTAATGAGCCCTTCTGTAGTCAAAAATCTTCCTATAGAAATGACGATCAATTCAAGACTTAACATAAAAATCCATCTCAACATCAGCAGTGAGAAAAAGATCAAGTAAAGATTATTGATGATGGTCATTATCAGGAAAACGTGTAAGGAAGGTGACAATTTGGGACAAGTAATAAGATGAAGGAAAGTTAAGACAAATTTCAGCATCAAGACCTGTGCGATTAGAGTGGGAAAGCCGGTCGGAATGGTGAGCATTAAAGTCACCAAAGACAAGGATAGAGCTTGACAGATAAACGTTTTAATTAATTATCAGTATTGTTGGATATAGCATTAATTATAGAGCAGTTACTGTCAGAAGTAGAACGGTATGAAAATAACAAATAGGAAGTAGAGTTCAACAACACAAAAACAAACACAAACAGATATAAGGAGATCCATGAGATTCATGACTGGGGACACATACCATGGTGAGAAAAATAGCCATTCACATGTAGCGTGTTGCTATCGATAGAATAATGTAAATTTGTCCTACAAAGACCAAAAATGTGAGAATATTTGTGCAAAAGAAAGAACTGAACATCAGGAAAGCTTGACCTGACACCTTTGATGTTACTATAGGAAATAGTAAAGTGCTTGTTGTGATGATCTGTAGAAGTCATGATAAAATAAAAAGGATGAATAAATAAAAAGAAGATAAGGTTAGAATCATTTCAAGACAAAAAGAAGCCTGAAAGAGACTCCACTACAAACATTCAATCCCTTGGATGCTAAACATGCAAACTAAAAAGATAAGTCCTTCAAGAGACCAATAGAGAAGGAAAGCTGACCAACAAAAGTCTATCCCTAAACTAGATAGTTAATATATATTGCTAACTAGAAATAGGCGTTTTTATCGTGGCGTCATCACTACTAAGCAAAGGTTAAAGATGGCCTTTACCTTAACAGTCAAAATACCAGAATAGCATTTCAGAAGATTCAATGTCAAGATCGACCAACAAATATATGATACAGGGGAAGAGGGTCATAGAAAATAAAAAAAGAAAGACTCGGTGTCAAGAACGACCAGGAATTATATAAGAGCGAAGAGGAACAATATAATGCAGTTAGGGAGGATAAGAGAAATTTAAAATATATTTTTAATAAATAACTGCATGTTTGTAATAATGGCGGGCACAGGGCAGAAATATAGTATAGAAACTAGTATTAACATTGTTTGTGTAAAGGTTGTTTGAGAAGATGAAAAATATGTCGAGGAGAATAAAAGTGGATCACTTGGGGTTTGCAAGTGAATTGCGAATGTATTAAACGAAGGAAATGAATTATTCATCATCTGATAAATAACTATTCTCGAGAGAAAAATAAATTGAAGGGCACTTTGAATAATGTTTTTATTTGTAAAGAGGAATACATTACGCTGTCTTGCTTTTTGTTTTCTTTTTATCTTGACATCTGAATTTTGCTGAGCAGACAGAAAACAAATTGATGCCGTAAACAACAATAACAGCCCTTTGGGCATTTACATCATAACGATTAACACTGTAAAAATTCATCGTAAGTAGAACAATAACAACATTAGAAGTAAAGTTGTTTATTATTATTATTATTATTATTATTATTATTATTATTATTATTATTATTGTTGTTGTTGTTGTTGTTATTATTATCATTGACTCACATGGAGCTTTCACACAAGTCAACAAACGATCTGATTGGAAACCTGTGGTATTCTCTGGAAGCTGAGTGACAACAAGTCTCCCCAGACGTCCAGCTCTCTCCACCTCCTTCGATAGCATGTGCAAATGAATTTGCATCATCGCAACAGCCGCTTACTATTGATTTCTCGCTGGTAGTGGCCATTGGTTTATACTGGAATTTGAGTGGCACTCAGCCTCCCCAAGGTCCCAGTTCTCTTTGCGCTTGTCCAGCTGAGGTCTGGTTAGCGCTCGCTCTTCGGTCTTTCAGTCCTTATTGACCCTTCTCGGCCCTTTAGTATCATTTTTTGGGGGTGCGGGGGATCGGTGATGAAACAATGGGGGGATGCATGATGGGGGATGTAGAACTTGTAAATATGCAGTTTCGGTGTTCTTAATTCCCTGTAACGCTTATTCGTTATATTGTCTTGTATTATTCTCCACATTCAAGGGTTTTCCTTAATATTTCAGTCATTTTCATTATCGTTAGTCGTTGTTTTTTTTTGTAGTTATTCCTCTGATTCCAATTTCTGACATTCTTTTTTCGAAGTTTTTCGGAATTGTTCCTAGTGCTCCTACTATTCTCGGTACTATTTGGACTTTCTTCATCATCCAAAGCCCTTTTAACTCTCTGGCTAGCTCTCCTTTTCTTTCATACTCAACCTGTGATCAGCTGGGACTGCAAAGTCCACGATTTGACAGGATTTTTCTTTCTTGTTAATTATTACGATATCTGGTCTTCTTGCTTCGATGGGTTTGTTCGTCTGTATGTCCATGTCGCATAGGATGTTGTGGTTCTCGTTTTCGAGTGCTGTTGCAGGTTTATGCTTGTACCATTTGTTTGTACGCTCAAAATGCAGTCGTTTACACAATTCCCAGTGTGCCACCCTCCCCACTTGGTCATGCCTGTTTCTGTATTCCTTTTCGGTAAGTTTGCTGCATTCGCTTACTATATGGTTTATCGTTTCGTGTCTTTGTCCACAGAGTCTGCATTTGCTGTTTTCTTGTGTTTTATCGATCCTTGCTTTGATATGGTTGGTTCTTATCGAGATATCTTGTGCTGCAGTTATTAGAGATTCAGTTTCTAGGTTTATATGTCCTTTTCGCATCCATGTCCAGGTGTTTTCGTTATTCTCATCTTTTGTCATTCTTATGAATCTTCTGTAGAGTTGTTTCTCTTCCCACTTCTCTTTTCTCGTTTTGTCGTTTGTCTCTCTGCTTTCTGTTTTGTTTATTTCAGTGTCTCTCGCTGCCATGATTATCCTTTCAGTGTTTTGCACTATGTATTTTTCTAGTCTTTTGTCGTGTCCTTCACACAGTCTTCTATAGAGATCAGTACCTTCCCACTGTCTTTCCTTTTCATGTAGAGTCTGTCAATATCGTCCTTTGGGTGTAGTGCATTATGCATGGTCATGAGTTTCCTGGTTTTCTGGTCGAGTTGTCTCAGTTCTTCTTTTGTCCACCCTATAAACGGTCCAGAGTATCTTACTAGTGATACTGCCCATGTATTAATACCTTTTATTAGGTTTCTACTATATAATTTAGTTTCCAGGAGTTTTCTTGTTCTCCTGAGGTATTCCTTTCAAACTTTCTCTTTCATTTCTGTTGCTCTGATGGTGTCCGATTTCAGAATCCCTAAGTATTTATAGTCGTCTTGTTTCCCTAGTGCCCTCATTTCTGTTTGGTTGGGTAGTTCCATGCCTTCTATCGTTTCCAGTTTTCCCTTTCTTATAACTAGTTGTTCGCACTTTTCCATTCCAAATTCCGTTTGGATATCTTGGCTGAAGATTCTGGTAGTGTTAATTAGTGTCTCTAGCTCCTTGTCGGTCCTTGCAAAAAGTTTCAGATCGTCCATGTACATCAGGTGGTTCATTTTTTCCTCTGTATTGGAGAACTTGTATCCGGCTTGGCACTTTCTCAGAATACTGTTCAAGAGCTGATGACTATGATGAACAGTAGTGGTGATAACGAGTCTCCTTGAAAGATGCCTCTTTGTATGTTAATTTCTGTTATGTGTTGTCCAGCAGCTGTCAATTCCAGTATTCATGTTTTCATTGCATTTTCTATTATGTTGGTGATCCTGCTTGGTATTTTATACATTTTTAGGCATTCTATTATCCATGCTTGGGGGATCCTGTCGTACGCTTTTTTGGAGTCGATCCATGGCTAAATTCTTTCTCCTCCTTTTTACCTCCTTTAGGATCTTTGGATCTATATATAACAGGTCATGTGTTCATCTTTTTCCTTTTTGGCATCCTTTCTGCTCCTCGGGGATGAGTCCACGGTTATTCAGGGAGTGGTAGATTTGTTCCCTCAGTTGTGCTGTCAGTATCTTCACATAGTTGGTAAGCACGTGATTGACCTATAGTTGCTAGGGATGGTTCCTTTCTCCGTGTCCTTCTGTAGCAGTGTGGTTCTTCCTTTTGTCATCTAGTCTGGTACGCTTGCTTCCTGTATACATCTTCACATGTTTTGGGCTATCCTTTCGTGTAAGGTTGTGAATTTTTTGAACCAGTATGCATGTATCCCGTCGTGTCCTGGTGCTCTCCAGTTTGCCATTTTTTATATGGTTTTCTTTAGGGTTTCCTTGCTGATTTCATTCACTGTTCCTTCTTCTATTTGTTGTAACTCTTCTTTCATGTCTTTCAGCCACTCGGTATTTCTATTGTGATCTCGTCGCTCTTCCCATATTTTACTCCAGTAGAGTTTTGTTTCTGTCGGATTTGGCTGTTCTGTTTTTGTTTTTCCTCCATTCACATTTTGGTAGAATTGGTTTTCATTAGTTTCAGATGTTCTGTTTTGTTTTCATTGTTCAGATTTATATCTATATCGCCTCAATCTCGCTTCTTTTGCTTTTATTTTTTGGTCCAGTTCTTCATGTTTCTTGTTTAGCCTCTCCCTGTCAGTTACATTTCCAATATTCCGTTTTCTCCACATTGCTTTCTTTCTGATGAACATTTTGGTTTCTTTTTTATGTTTGTGTATTTGGGTTTCTAGTCTTATTTCCCATCCAGGTTTTGTTGGTCCGCTTGTCCCCGGTTGTTTTTCTGATTTAAGTTTCATACTTACCATTTTGGCGCCTGCGTAAATCAGGTTGTTTAAGTCTGTGATTGCGTTTGTTGGGATATGTGGGAGGAGTTGGTTAACATTCTCTGTTTCAGGTTTTAATTTCTTCTGCTCTTGGTTCTTTAACGATGGGAACTTTGTTTATTCTTCGTTCATCAGCTGTATTATTTTGTTTATTTCATTTGCTTCATTCTCTGTTAGTTCTGTTTCATTGTTCTCGGTTTCCACGTTTGCAGGCTTCGTTCTTTGTTGGTCCTCGGCCTTTGGTGTTTTTACTTGTGAGGCTTCAACTTGTGGGGTTTCTCTACGTGTGGTTCCGTTGGGGGATGCTTCTTGTTCAGTTCCATCATTTATTTTTCGCTGGATTTCTGTTAGTTCTAGTTTACAGAGCCAGCCTTTCTTGAGTATCAGTCTTGCTTGGTCCGCAATTCTTTGTTCTGTCGTATGGTAGTCACTGGATATGTCCCATAGTTCTTTCATTCGTTTCCGGTAACCTCCATATCTATACTTAGGATGGCTTCTATAGTAGCATTCCATTACGAGTCTGTTCTTTTTTGTTGTCCATTTCTTTCGTCGGTTGTTTTTCTTTTGATGGTTATCATGACTGTGTTGTGTTTGTTCGGTATCATTTTGTTCCCTGAAGTTAGAGGTTATACTTACCTGTTCAGCGTCCATGTCATTTGAGTTTCTGAAATTAGAAAGTTGGCCAATATTCGCAGGATGACGACCGGCCCCCCCCATGCTGGCCATCGAAGGAGCACCTGCCGATCATGACACTCAGATCTTTCTTCTGGGTCCCAAGGTTTGGGTTATTTGTAATTGAGATTTTTCATGATTTGGTGTTTGTGGAAACACCGAGCCCAGAATTGTTTTACCTGTGGTTCTGATGCAGGGATAGTGTAAAGCTCTTGTGTATCCAAGAGGTATCGTGCACTATCACACATAGATATGGGACAAAGAAAAGTAAATAAATAAGAAAATAAAAATATTATTATTATTATTATTATTATTACTATTATTATTATTGGCCCACAAGCAGCTTTCATACAGGCTATCAAGGATCTCTCCTTCAAAACAGCCTGTGGTGTTCCCTGGAAGCTGAGTGACAACAGATTTCCAGTAGTCACCACCTCTTTCGGTAGTATTTGCAAATAAATTTGCATTATCGCAACAGCTGCTTTCCATTGATTTCTCGTTGGCAGCGGCTATTGGTCTTCACTGGAATTTGAGTGGCAGTAAGCCTCCCCAGAGTCCCAGGTCTCTTCGTACTTATCCAGCGGAGATCTGGTCAGTGCTCACTCCTCGGTCTTTCCTTTCTCCTTGACTACTTGGCTGTTTGGTCTCACATTTTTAGGTGGGGGGGGCGATTCAGTGATTCGATGGGTAGAGTAGGGTTGGAGAACTTATAGATATGCGGCTTCAATGTACATGGTTCCATGTGGCGTTTCATGTTTTTGCCTTTGCAGGAGTTTTTCTGGTTCGGGCTTGTTGCTCATGTGTGTAATTCAAATTCAAAGGTTTTCCTTAATATTTCAGCTATTTTCATTATTGTTGTTCGTTATATTTGGCCAGTCATTCCTCTGATTCCAATTTTTCCCATTCTTTTTTAAAAAGTTTTTCGGGGTTGTTCCTAGTGCATTATTATTATTATTATTATTATTATTATTATTATTATTATTATTATTATTATTATTATTATTTACTTACATACTTACTTACTTACTTTGAATTCTCACACAGGCCATTAGCAGAGATTACTCATTAATGATAACCGTTGGTGTTCCCTGGAGTTTGGGTGACATTATCGCAACAGTCACTTACCATTAATTTCCCGCTGTCAGCGGCCGTTGGTCTCCACTGGTATTTGAGTGGCAATAAGCCTCCCCATGTTCCCAGTTTGCTTTGTACCAGCGAAGGTCTGGTCAACGCTCTCTCCTCGGTCTTTCTATCCTCCTTGACCTTTCTCGACTATTTCACATTGCTCTTTGGAGAGGTTCGATGATGAAGCAATGGGGGGAATGGCATAGCTGACTTATAGATGTGTAGCTTCAATGTTTTTGTTTCCATGTAACGCTTCATCTTTTGCCTGTGCAGCAGTTTGTCTGGCCTGCGCCTATGGCTCATGTGTATTAGTCCCCGCTTTCAAAGATTTTCCTTAATATTTCAGCTGTTTTCATTATTGTTATTCCTTGTATCTTTCTAGCCATTCCTCTGATTCCAATTTCTGCCATTCCTTTTTCAAAGTTTTTCGTAATTGTTCCTAGTTCTACTATTATAGGTATTATCTTGATTTTCTTTATCATCCATATTCCTTTCAGCTCTCTCGCTAGCTCTGTGTATTTGTTTCTTTTTTCCTTTTCTTTAATATTCACCCTGTGGTCAGCTAGAACAACAAAGTCTACGATTTGACAGGACTTTTCTTTCTTGTTAATTATTATGGCATCTGGTCTTCTTGCTTGGATGGGTCCGTCTGTTTGTATGTCCATTTCCTATAGGATTTCGTGATTCTGGTTTTCAAGTACTGTTGCATGCTAATACCATTGGTCTGTGCATTCAAGATGCAGTTGTTTACATAATTCCCAGTGTACTGTCCTTCTTACTTCGTCATGTATGTTCTTGTATTCCTTTTGGGCCAGTTTGCTACATTCCTTTATTAGATGGCTTATCCTTTCGTCCCTTTGTCTACGGAGTCTACATTTGCTGTTTTCTTGGGTTTTGTCGATCTTTGCTCTGATGTGATTAGTTCTTATCGAGTTATCTTGTGCTGCAGTTATTAGGGATTCAGTTTCTCGGTTTACGCGTCCTTTTCGAATCCATGTCCAAATGTTTTCATTATTCTCATCTTTTTCCATCCTTATGAATCTTCCGTGTAGTTTTCTTCCCATTTTTCTCTTCTCATCTTATCCTCTCTCTCTCTGTTTTGTCGGTTTCTACCGCGTCTCTCACTGTCGTAACTATCCTTTTAATGTTTTGCATTATGTATTTTTCTAAATCTGCCTTTGTGTCATTCACACAGTCTTCTATACAAAAAAGGTTCTCTACCGCCGTCTTTCCTTTTCACATAGAGTAGGTCAACATCGCCCGTTGGGTGAAGTGCATTATGCATGGTCATGAGTTTCCTAGTCTTCTGATCGAGCTGTCTTTAGTCCGCCTTATGAACGGTCCAGAGTATCTTACTAGTGATACTGCCCATGTATTTATACCTTTTATTAGGTTTCTGCTATTTAGTTTTGTTTCCAAGTGTTTTCTTATTCTTCTAAGGTATTTCTTTCCTATTCTGTCTTTCATTTCTGTTTCTTCAATAGTGTCTAGTTCCAGAATTCCCAAGTATTTGTAGTCGTCTTGTTCCCCTAGTGCCCTCATCTCAGTTTGGTTGGGTAGTTCCGTGCTTTCTGTCGTTACCAGTTTTTCCATTTCTTATAACTAGTAGTGCGCACTTTTCCATACTAAACTCCATTTGGATATCCTACTTGTAGATCTTGGTAGTGTTATTTAGTGTCTCTAGCTCCTTTTCGGTCCTTGGAAAAAGTCATTCTAAACAATGCATGTAGCCACTCGATGTAAGAAGTTAAAAAATACTACTTCAAGTTCAAAAACTAGCAAACCTTAGGTTCAATCTAGAAACCAGCAATTGTTTTTCCTTTGTCATAAACATTGGTCATGCAATATGATGACTAAAAAAATATAAGGGAAACTACAGTTACAAAACTTTCTAAAATATACCTAAGATCTACTTTTTATTTTCCAACGTTTTTACAACATATCAAGCATTTCTGGGCTGACTGGTGCCGAATCAAGACATTTCTAAAAGTCATCAGCGTGGGTGAACGTAGGCTAATTCGATACTAATCTCGCTTATCAGTTTCATAACGACGAAACATGTGCTAATAATGAATTACATCTGTTATAATAAAAATATATTCATGTCTGTTTGTTGGACATCATAGCAGATTATGTCAAGTATGATATCGTAGCAGATTTCGTCATATGACGTCAAAGCAGATGTTCAGATGACGTTATTTCTGACATATTGTTTCCAGGCAATGCCATATATATATATATATATATATATATATATATATATATATATATATATATATATATATATATACAGGGTGACCAAGTAAATGGGCCCCAACTCTAATTAGGCCCCGTTCCTTAGTGCTGTGTCCGAATGAAATGAAACTTTGGTCATAACTAGTTTATTATATTCAAAACATTACATCAAAACACAAGGGTTTTTGGCCTTTTTTTCTCCGTTCTACAGCATATATTCTAGATGGCCTCCATTTAACTTTTGTTTTTTTTTGGGGGGGGTCACCCTATACAGTTTATAAAAAAAAGTAAGTACACCCCTCACATTTCTTCAAATATTTAAGTATATCACTTCATGGGACAACACTGAAAAATGATTTTTTGAAACAATGAAAAGTAGTTTGTCTGCAGCATATATAACAGAGTTAATTTATTTTTCCCTCAAAATAACTCAAAATATAGCCATTAAAGGCTAAATCTCTGGCAACCAAAATGAGTACACACCTTACGAAAAGTTGTCACTATTAACATACATGTCAACTCTCAATATTTTGTGAGGCCACCATCATTATCCAAAACTGCCTTTAATCTCCTGGGCATGGAGTTTACCAGAGCTTTACATGTAGCCACTAGAAGGCTCTCCCACTCTTCAATTACGACGTCGCGGAGCTGGCAAATATTTGAGATATTGCGCGCCTCCACCTTCTGTTTGAGGATGCCCCCCAAATGTTTCAAGTGGTTTTAAGGCGTATCAAGCTATTTCAGATTATTTAATGGCGAATCCAGTAATTTGGGGAAACGTTTCTTATGTTTCAAGTTATTTGTATATTCAAATATTCATACATCGTGTTTGGTTTGGTTGTTTTTTAAAGGAAAAGAGTTGGTTTTGTTTTTGGCTTTGTAGTATATGATTAAGTTTTGCAAATTGAAAGGAAAAAAAATTAAAAAGTGCATTTTACGTAAGGAAGCTAGTATTATCGGACAGACTGACCTGGTAGCATCAGGATACTCATTAGATCTAATATGTTGTTCAAATTGCTGGGCAAATAGTTTGGATCATTCTATCGCTCTGGAAAGTACAGAACTTATAATAAAATCCGCTATCTAGATAGGATTTTAAAGTATTTATTTATTAATAAACTGCTAATAATACGGCACAATAATACTATTAATTTAGACACCATCGTTTAAATAATGAGGAGAATTTATGGTCACTCTCGGTCAATAGTACCCTTATGTTTACAATCATCACAATGCTACATTTATGATGATGTAGTCTTTAGAAAGATTAGGTGAAAGGAACGAAAAGGAGAAATGTTTCAGAAGTTATGGATTGGGTTTCAAATCCATTTTTAGTTATTATTTTTCTCGTAATGTTTTAAAACTTCAATTATGCATTGAACACTTGTAGTGTACTTGTAAAAGTATTATATTTTAGTGTTCTTGTTTAACTGTGTGTTTAACGGACTATTGTCCTCAGATTCCCTAATGTCTATACGGCTAATGACTCATTTCCTGTTCGTGGGTGCATGATGTGTGCATTACATATAATTCATATTACATTTATAACGACATACCTATTGGACTGCGTGAACTTCTGTCCTTTAGCCGCTGCCTAGAGGATTCGCCAACATCTTGGGGGCTGGCTTATTTTATAACAAGCCGCATGCAAGACAGACACAAGACGATGTATGTTTTATATATTGGTTTGTTTCACTCCCATGCATAGAGTGAAATCGACGATCTCGGTCTTGTGGCGTTTCTCTGCGTTCATTTGGAGACCGTCGTCCCCTTATGGGGAAACCTATTTAATACAACTCATTAAACTTAAATCAGCTTATTCAAACCGGAACCCCCCGACACGTCACATCCGGTCCCAATGCGGATACTTCCGGTACAACTCAATGGTCATCCAGTTTGATACATGTCACAACATGACCATTGGACCCTTTCTGCACCTGCATAATCGCTCAACCCATTATTTCCCACGATTCAATATCTCTCATTTACTTCGCTAAACAGATAGATAGATAGATAGATAGATAGATAACAGACAACAGGCGTTTATCTAGCAAATACATTCAGATTCTGATATTCATCTCCTTCACTAGAGATGTTTTTAGCTAAAGCATGGTACAAAATTACACTCTAAAAAATTAATTCGCATTGTTATGGATGCAAAAAAGGAGTGTCCTATACAGAATTAAAATACATTTATTTAAAATTTCCAGAAGTTTCTATTATTTTTTTTTTTGCCTCCTTTATATTCTAACATTTCATTTCCCAAAACATAAAAACACATAGAAGAATCAACACAACTAAATGTCCAAATTGAGCACAGCTTGTCATTTTACCTCCAAATTTTCAAATGAATATTGACCTTCGGGACAAGATCAAAGTGTAGTATCTATTCTTCAGATGCTGCACTTCGATTTCTTGTTCTCTGTCAGTGGAAGAGAAATCCTTCACGACTGAGACAATTTTTATTTTTGTTCCTTTTCTCCACGTTAAAAAAACGACTCTGGTGTCTAACTCTGTCCCGTGGGTAGGCATTGTAAATAGGAATCATTAGTGTTACTAAGCCCATATGTGCATAGAAAGCAGGTGTGTTCAAATTTGTAATGCAACTCTCTCACTCTCTCATGTTGATAAGTGAAAGTTTACCCACAACACCATATGCCAAACTACTCTCTGAGGACTTTAAAGACGTATTGTTGCGCTGCATGCAGATGGCCAAAGAAATTGAATTTGAGCTGCAATACAGTAGCTAAAATCATCCAACGTTTTAAAATGGCAGAGTCCACTCAGAACATGCTTCGGGTAGATTGTCAAAAGAAACTAAGCGCATGTGCTGAGCGTAACATTCAAATGCTTTCTTTGAAAAAGCGGCGTAAGAGTACTGTCAGCATTGCTGCAGAGATTGAAGAGGGGGGAGCAGCCTGTTAGTGCTCAGACCATACGCTGCATTTTACATCAAATTGCTGTGCATGGCTGTCACTCCAGGAAGAAGCCTCTTCTGAAGACGATACACAAGAAAACCCGCAAACAGTTTGCTGAAGACATGCCAAACAAAGCACTTGAATTACTGGAATCATGTCTGATGAGATGAAGATTAATTCTTTTGGTTCCAATGGTATCATATATGGCGGCAACCATATATAAGTTTGTCATGCCTAAAGTCAAGTATGGTGGTGTGAATTTCATAGTCTGGGCCCGCATGAGTGCTGCAGGTGTTGTAGAGTTACATTTAATTAAGAGAAACATAGACCCCAACATACACTGTGGAATACTAAAGCAGAGCATAATCCCCTACCCACAGAAACTGGGTCGCAGGGTAGTGTTCCATCATGACAATCATCCCAAACACACCTCAAAGAAGACCACTGCTTTACTGAAGAGGCTTAGGGTAAAGGTAATGGACTGGCCAAGTATTTCACCAGACTTGAACCCAATAGAAAGTCTTTGGGATATCTTGCAAAGTTTCAAATATCCGCCAGCTCCACGACATGATCATAGAGAAGTAGAAGAATATTCGAGTGGCTACACTCCATGCCCAGGAAAGTTAAACTATTTCTGGAGAATGATGCTGGCCATACAAAATAATTATAGTTGACATGATGTATATAAATATTTACAGCATTCCCCGAGGGGTATACTCATATTTGTTTGGTGGGGTTTAGCTTTTAATGGTTATATTTTGAGTTATTTTGGTGGGGAAAAATAAATAAACTCGGTTATATAAGCTGCACACAGACTACTTTTCATTGTGTCAAAGTGTCATTTTGTTAGTGTTGACCCATGAGGAGACATGCTTAAATATCTGCAGAAATGTGGGGATGTACTCACTTTTGTGATACAATATATATATATATATATATATATATATATATATATATATATATATTACACAATCATCAGTGTAAGAGATGATAATCAATGCTGGTCGTAGAATTCAAATCCCACAACGAAGCCACCTTTGGTTTCATTAGCAAGGAATATACTCCAGAGCCACCGTTCGTAGCCACGAAATTAAGTTAAACGTTAACATTGATAGCGTCAATAAAGCTTGAACAACATTAAATAAGTTTAACGTTCAATACAGATGAGCTTAGAGGGATTAAGTAAAAAGAAGTGACGATCTCGCACACAAGGCTAGCTGACCGACTTTTTTTTTTAAATTTTACTCAAATTTTAGATTGTTTTTATTTCTCAAAGGGATGTCTAAAAATTATGAATTATATATAATTAGGGAGCTCAAATTTTGCAAATTATGGTGAACAACATTTATTGTTCGTACACACGGAATACAAGAGTCCATGAAGACAATTCCATGAAGTTTCAAAACTTTTTTTGGGGGGGGGGTCATTAGGATAACGGTTTGTAAAAGAATTTTTTTTATAAACCTGCTTTAATTTTGCTAGTTAGCACAAAAATTTAAAATTTCAAAGTTTAAAAGACAGCAATGTTCGACAGATTATATATATATATATATATATATATATATATATATATATATATATATATATATATATATATATATATATATAAAGCTGAACGTGTGCGAGTGTCTCTGGTCACGAATAGGCTCCTATATTGTTGACTATTATAGAAAACTGATCACATATAATGATAGAAGATGTATCGTGACACAGAAATGGGGATGTTTGATCTGGCATAATGATGATTCATGAAAATTGTGGGGTCTGCGTACGCGTCTGGTCCACAAAGTATTGAAATAAAAAATTTAAAAATTAAAAAAAAAAGTTTACAAGTGTTTTTAATATAGATGTACATAATAATACTTTGACAAGCATGTTTTAACTTAAATAGTGATGGTATAATAAAATTGTGGGGTCTGCGTTCGCGCCTGGCCCCTATAGAATGGAAATATGCACAAACTTTAATAAAGACTTTTCATATCTATCTGCGTAAGACTACTTTGATAATTATGTGACAGTTTGAAGAAATATGGTATAATAAAATTATGGGGTGTTCGTTCGCACCTGGCCTCCATAGAATGGAATATGCTACAAAGTTCAACAAGGTTTTTTAATATAGATCCACAGAATATTGTGATAAGTGTTTCAGTGTGAACAGGTATGGTATAATAAATTATGGGGTTTATCTATTTTATTTTTACTTTCATCATATTTTGCTTTGATTTTGATACCCCCAAATTCGAAGCAATCTCTTTACAACTCTTCCTTTTCATAACCAATCATAGTTTCATAAATCAGAGTGCATGTTCTGTAGGCTGTTTTTAAACTCAGTCAACGACGGTAGTTTTGCTAGTCTATAATATAAAGCTGAACGTCTGTCTGTGTGTGTCTGGTCACGAATAGGCTCCTATATTGTTGACTATTATAGAAAACTGATTACATATAATGATAGAAGATGTATCGTGAAATGGGTATGTTTGATCTGGCATATTGATGATTCATTAAAATTGTGGGGTCTGCGTACGCGTCTGGTCCACAAAGTATTGAAATAAAAAATTTAAAAATTAAAAACTTTTCATCATATTTTGCTTTGATTTTGATACCCCCAAATTCGAAGCTATCTCTTTACAACTCTTCCTTTTCATAACCTATCATACTTTCATAAATCAGAGTCTGTTTTGGAACCCAGTCAACGACTTTAACTTTAGTTAATATATATTTCGACTTCGGAGGGGAAACCTTTGGTTTGGAATTAATGTCGAGTTTGGAATTTATGTGATTTTTGAATATTTTTGAATTTTTTTAATATATATATATATATATATATATATATATATATATATATATATATATATATATATATATATATATACAGTCCTAGTCAAAATCATGAGACCACTTAAGAAAGTAAGCGTTTACGCATATTATCGAATTTTTAATCAAACAAATGGTTGAAATCATTGCCAAAAGGGAAAATATGATGGGGAAAAAAATGAAATCTGCTTCATTCGAAACCTTAACACTGATCTAATAATTATTTAAAATCATAAGACCACTGATAATTTATCTAACAAAAGGCAATTATAAATCACTAAAATGGGTCTCAGTATTTAGTATAACCTCCATTATTACGAAATACTTCAAAAATTCTCTTCGGTATGCTTGCGACTAAGTTTTTTATCAGTTGCGAAGGAATTTTATCTCATGTACTGAAAATTGAATCAGAAAGTTCCTTTATCGAATCATACTGGGTTCCATCCTTGAACACTTCTTTTGCCATCCATCCCCAAAGATTTTCAATGGGATTGAGGTCCGGAGAACATGCTGGATGATCTAAAAATTCTATATTATTTGAAGAAAAGTATTCTCGTGCTTGTCGAGAAGTGTGTATCGCAGCGTTGTCTTGCTGGAAAATCCAATTTCTTCCACACAGATGTGGACCTTCAGTCCTGATAGAAACATTTTCAAGCATTGAAATATACTTCAATGATGTTTGCCGGCCTTTTACCACTTCCAACTTTAGGGTCCCAGCTGACGAGAAAGCACCCCAGATCATTAAAGACCCTCCTCCATTATGCCAAGTTGAAAAAGTCTCTTTGGGCAAATGTTTATCATGCCGATAGTGTTGAAATCCATCTGTAGCTGTAGCGTAGTATCTGTTAACTGTGGCAAGCGGGGTCAAGGGTCAAAACATTATTATTGTTGTTATTGTATTCTTGTTAATTGATTCGAGCGACGGAATGGTCGCTGGATCAGTTATTATGATTAGAAGGATAAACAATTAAATTGCGAAGAAATGATTGACGTGTGAATCGCAAAAGGAATGTGAAAATAGAAAATATATGTAAACATTATTTTGGGGGTTTGAATAAACAAATAACTAGATGGATTAGATTAGTATGAGACACGTAATTAGGTGACGTAAGAGAACACGTGATGTAGTTAGTTTTGGAGAGATTCGGGGAGTTGAGGATTGACCACCAGAGCAGACAGACGTCTAGACAATGGTGGACAGACAGCTAGGAGCGGGCTGTAAGAATAGAAAATATAGAAACTGCAGATCCGCTGAAAACCAATTGAGACAACTGTAATAAATTTATATAACAAAAATATAAAGTGTTGTTTTAATGGTTTCACAGATAAGAACAGTTGTCTCAATTATATGGTGCTGATCGCTTCATGGTTCGTCACGGAGCAGCAGGAAATTAAAAGAACTCTTACAAGAAAAAGGTATGAAGCATATACTATTCTTCTTATATATGAACTGTAAAAATATCTCGTGTGATAAGTCTGATACAACATGACTCGGTTTACACGTCAATATCATATCCTCGTGGCTAAACAACATACATACGATTTATACGTTTATTATTTGTCTGTTAAAAGAACAATATCTTACATCCACTAGATAAGATATGACACGTTTTAATATATCATCTCCTTCTAATATAAAAATATACAATATATAGACCATCTAGATTAAACTTTTTCTCATCGGAGAAAATTACATTTTCCCACTTCTCTTCATCCCAAGTCTGGTATTTGGCGGCGTATTTAAGTCGGTTAGTTTTGTGCTGTTCAAGAAGACGTGGTTTCTGAAGTCGCTTTAAATGATTGAAACCCTTCATTTTCAGATGCCTTCTGATGGTTTTAGGACTACATTCTGCGGCTGTTTGGCTTTTCAATCGACGAGCTCATCCTGGAGTTTTTTTTTACTTCTTCTGATACGGCGATCCATTGATGGGGTTATTTTTTTTGGTCGACCTGGACTCTTTTTGTGCCCATACTGATCTGGATTTCTTAAACAATTTGTGATGGCCGTTTTGCTACGATTTACTTCGTTTGCAATGGATCTATGGGAGAGTACACCTCTATTAAGCTCAACGATCCTTCCTCTCTCAAACTCTGATAATGGTTTCCCTTTTGCCATTTATGATTTAGTAAGATGTTTTTTTTATCCACTAACAAATTGCTTTTAGTAACATAGAAAGCTTTTCGTATTCATTTTTTCAAAACTAGCCGATTTTATTAAAGTGGTCTTATGTTTTTGACCAGGTAAAAATGTTTGTTTTTTAAAAAGTAATTATTAGATCAGGTTTAGGGTTTCGAATGAAGCAGATTTCATTTTTTCCATCATATTTTCCCTTTTGGCAATGGTTTCAACCATTTGTTTGATAAAAAATTCGATAATATGCGTAAACGCTTACTTTCTTAAGTGGTCTTATAATTTTGACCAGGACTATATATATATATATATATATATATATATATATATATATATATATATATATATATATATAGTCTGAAGAAATGGTGGTTTTTGAAAGTTTTCAAACGATATAATGCTTGAAATTATCGACCGAACATGGAAACACTTGTAACGTAAAAGGAAATACACTTTTTGTTGCCATCAACACCTATTTTGAATGTCTTGATTTTGCTTACACAATATATATATATATATATATATATATATATATATATATATATATATCATTATTTGATGGCAAGTTCTCGTCTGAGCTTTAATCAATGGTCTTCCTTGTCAAACTTTCACAAAAAAATACTCGTTTTGCTATAATGACTATTGACATTTCCCCCAATCTCTATCTTTACCTACATATAAACGCTAATTCCATGAGAAAATCTCCTTTCCTAGAACTACTTGCCTCTGGAACTCTCTTCCTGGCCTGCATTCTAGATTACTATTACATGATCGTCTTCAAGTCTAATGTAAACTAGTTTTTGATATTCGGCCACCTAAATAATCCATTCCTGTCACTAATCATTGATGCGCTGTTGTTTCAGTGACTACTGACACTCATTAACTCTTATCCTTGAGTGGCCTTCGCCTAGATAAGTGGTTACTTTCATGTGTCTATCTATCCATATATATATACATATATATAGAGAGAGAGAAAGAGATAGAGAGAGATAGTTAGATAGATAGATAGATAGACAGATAGATAAAGCACTCATGTGTTTAATATTTATTGATTCTTTTATTGTAAAATGTCGTTTGAAATTCAGCAATTTCTTAATAGCAGGATCATTCGCTGGCCGTCTGTTTGTAAACAAATAAACACTATAAAATAGACATTCATATTCCATGGGATGAACCATCAATACGCGGTAATTACTATAGGGCAAGTATAAACTACCCTAGAATAATACCCGCCCATGATATGATAGCAATTAGAGACTATTTCATTCTTTAAGGTTATTATCGATCGTCATATTCCGTCATGGTTGTTCAGCTTCATAGGAATATTAACTGGTTTTGTCATTTTCCAAAGGCCGATTTTTTTAGGCAAGCGTTTCACGTCGTTTGTGATTGCGATGCCATTTTGTCTAATGGTAATGATATCTTGTATTCGTGATAAAATATCCGTGTCTGCAAGTCAATGTTGTGGGCGCCTCAAATAAGATTGCGTGAAAGCACATTAAGCGGGAGGGAGAATTATCAACTCTGTCTAAACTAGACGTCTGTTTTTATTCTATCATTGTTACAGAGGAAAAATGTTCCTTCAATTAGAGAAAGGGAAATATAATAACTTACAAACATATGTACAAACATCGATAATTATATACAAGATGCGAGGGTTATTTGAGGACATATTGTTTATTATTTGTATTACTTGGACTACTGTTCTCACCTTAAGTATTATTCTCACGAAGTTTCAGTCGAACTAAACTTCTAAATATTTTATTATATAAACACTAGCGGGACGGAGGCGTAAGCTTTGCCCGGGCGTAAAATACGGAAAAATACAGGGTGGTCGCTAGAAAAGCGGGAAATTTGAAGGTCAGCTTAGATTATGAATAAAATCCGTGATTGCTATTTTCTGATTGGTGCCGTGTGAGTGTTGTAAAAATAAATCGTTGTTTGACGCTGCAGTGAAGTGCACGGACGACATTTTGAGTATCTATGAGTATAATATAACATTTGTCTTTGAAAAACTTTGTAAAAATTATTCTTTGTAAAAATAAATCGTTGTTTGACAAATTTCCCGCTTTGCTAGCGACCACCCTGTACGATAGACATACACATGCATATAGATGTGCGTATACTTTTTATCACTACTATATATACCGCATTTCAAGAGACTATGCTGTATTATTGAGTTAAATTCAAGTGATTAGTTTGGATGGCAATATAGACTTGATACATGAAAACAAAACTTAAGCATTACTGCAGTAAGAGTGTCTTCGCTCAAACGCTATTAGCAATGGTACTACAAAGAATGACGTATGAATAAAAAGTTACGATAGATTGACTAGGTTGCTCCTAGTTGCTTTGTTGGCATTGGTTTCACCGACATAACCAGGTGCTCAAAATAGAAATAATATAATGCTAGTCAACATCGCTTGTGGTGCTATTGACGTTCCCCAACCCAAGTGTTAAGATACACAAAAGAAGAAAAATATATAACAAACAAAATGTTTATCAGCAGAACAATGGGTAGGAAGTTATTCAGTAAGATACACAAAAAAGCTGAATAGGAGTGTTAATGAAGGTGTGACAGAAACTGAAACTAAATGGCAAAAGAATAGAGGTCAATATGTTTAGAGCTAGTCTTAGGATTGGTAATGCGTTTAGTGACAGTTAAAGGCGGCTTTGGACAGTCTTGAGTTTGCGACGGTTTCAAAAGTTAGAGTTAAGGGGATTTGCAAGTTGGACACAGTTAAAACAGATTGCCGTTTGGACTAGATCGATAGATCTTTAAAAGATGAAGATTGAGAAGTGAATTAATCTACCGACTGAAGAACACGGCATCGACAATAGACATTCAGAGTCGATTTTCTCGCATTTTCCAACGTGCAACTTGTATTTGGATAATGTGTTTTTGGGGGTTTTGTTTCATTTTATTTTTTTTTTTGTGAACCCAGGCGTCTCCTTCAAAAGCCGCCAATTCGTGAAAGATGACAACACTGCTATAACGAGAATAGAAGACGACCACTGAGAAGAAGACCACAGAAACCATGTTTTTGTCGTGAGGGAGATCACGTATTACCACAAGCTAATGAAAATGTTACTATGGACCCAAAAGGATTTGCGCATGGCATGCTGAGTCGTGAGATGGTAGCAGTATCCAGCTCAACTCTACTATAACTCACCAGTACCAAGTGATTTAGCGAGCGACGAAGCAAAATGAGCTGAGAAATCCAGGGAAGAAGGAAAAAAAAAACAAAAAAAAACCTCACTGCACAGCTGACATTTCTAGTTTTATCTTTCAACGGAAATATGGTTTCCATCAATTTTACGACACTGTTAGATTATCCACTTTACGTAAGTGATTAAAACTTTATTTGCGCAAAACAAAATGGCTTCTCTGTGATATTTAAGCCTAATAGTATTTTTAGAGCAAGTTCCTGCTACTTAAAGAAGAATTGCATAGATGATATACGAGTAGAATTATTAAATGATCGTCTTATGATTTATTAAGAAATACATTAAACGTGAGGTCCCTGCGAAACTATAAACATTTAACTTCCATAAAGTGTTAGTAAGTGATTAAAAAGAAGAAAAACTATAAGAGCAATAGGAAATAACTGATTAGCAGACCAGGTTAGTAGAAAGACAATGAGGGGAAGAATTTTATCAACAGTTAATAAATGTGTAGCGCTGATTGGGGCAAAAACAAACACATAGATCAACAGACAATTTGGGAGTGAGAATAAGTTTCGCGTCAGCTGAAAGAGCGTTACAGCTCGGAGCATACGGGGGAGATGAATACGTAAATTTAGCGTTTGTAACTATACATTAAAATTTAAAGATGACGTAACTAAAAGAAAACACAATTGCATTTTCACTTTCGAGTTTCGGATTTTGTAATCATGCCAATATTTCTTTTATTAGCTGATTAGTTCTAATTTTTTTCTGGACCGTTAATGCTAGAATATATTAAAAATTGACAAGCTCTACAGAAACAGGTGCTGTTAGAAATTGAACATTTTAACATGCTTTCAAAAATAAACGGTAAGATGTACATCTTGAATTTTGAAATATAGACCTTTATCATTTATTTGTTTATTCTCTGTAGTTACATCGAGTTTAAAATGAAATATAATTGAATTAGCATTTATTTTTACATAAGTCACCACTTATCAAGGAGGCCACTCGAGGATAAGGTTATGGAGTGTATAGTAGTCAATGGGATAATATTGTAATTATTAGGAATGGGAATTTGGTAAATTTTATTACTTCAGGGGACAGTTCATCAAGAATTTCTTTGTGTTAGACTTGAAGACAATCAAGTTGAAGTCAGCTGGGGAGAAGGTAAATGGAAGAGAGTTCCACAGGTGTGCAGTTCTAAGAAAGAAACTTTGTTCATGGAATCTACGCTTTGATTTAGGCACAGATAAAGAGTGGGGAAAATTATTGACAGTGGTTTCAGCTAGACAGGTGTTTTTTGTGAAAGATTGGCGAGGAGGGCAGAGATTGGAGCTCAAACGAGAACTTGCCATGGAAATAACGATAAAACAAAGACAGGCTCGCAACGTCTCTTCTGTGGGAGAGAGGTTGCAGGGAAGAGAAAAGAACATCCCCACAAAGCTACGAAGTTTATTTTGTACTCTGTCAAGGCAGGATAGGCTATTTTTAGCAGCTCCTGCCCAGATGTGGCAGAAGTACTCCATCCTTGGACGTACTTGGTTTTTATATAGATAGAGAATTGCATCAGAAGTGAGATATTTACTGGAGCGGTAGAAGGATCCAACCATTTTTCCATCGACCTTGGCAACAGATTTGATGTACGTGTTCCATTTCAAATCAGGAGTAAAGGTCAATCTCAGAAGTTTGTCAAAACATGGAGCCTCCCCAAGACGAGAGCCATCTATTTCAATTGATGCCAGATGGGGATCAGAGCATTGATGACGTAAAGATAGAAGCTGGGTTTTAGATGCATTAAAAGTAACCAGCCACCGCTTCCTCTATTGTACCACGCGCTCAAGATCAGGGGGGAGAGAATCAGAGAGAACTTCGTCATTTACAGTCTTTGAAGTGTTGCCATAGATGGTAGTGTCGTCAGCATAAATGTCAATGAATGATCTAAGTATGTGTTTTGGAAGATCATTTATATAGATCAGAAAGAGAATTGGACCCAGGATGGACTCCTGATGAACTTCAGCACTAATACTGTGACCTTCTGATTTTTACCCATCAACCACTACTCTTATAAGCATATCAGGAAACAATGATTTTTCCCCGGGCAACATCTGGTAGCCTTTCTAATTTTAATATAAAAGATCAAATAGCAAAATTTATGCACACACACTTAATATATTCAATTAATATATATATATATATATATATATATATATATATATATATATATATATATAGATAGATAGATAGATAGATATATATATATATAAAGAGAGAGAGAGAGAGAGAACGACAAAATTGTCACCTAGAAAAGACAACATAATTCCATTTCCGTTTTATTAAAACTGATTTTCTTTTTATGTTGCAAACCGTCTACTAGTTGGTCAGTTGTGTACAAATCCCAAAGAGCATTAGGAGCCTGCTATCATGTCTGAAAGTGACACAATGTTCAACGAGCAGGATAGGGGATGCGCCGCTGCATAGCTTATGCTCTATAGCATCAACAGGACTATTGCCAACACCCTCAAAATGCATCGCTGAATTGCCACGAATAACAAGGTCGTGCTCAGGGTGTTGAAAACAAAGTTTCCTGCCACGGTTATTGCCTTTGGTGTGGTTTAAAATGAGGGCCACATCATGCCACCTCACATCTTCGAAGTCGGCTTGAAAGCCAACATCAAAATGTACCATGATGTGATAAGGATTTTGGTGATCCCCTGGTGTCATCAGATGGCCGCTGGCAGACCCTGGGTATGGCAGAAGGACTTGGCGCCGGCACACAAGTCCAAAGGGACCCAGGCTTTGTACCCTTCTCTCACTTGCCCCCTTAGCCCCTGACCTGAATACGATCAACTACTTCGTTTGGACATACATCGGGGACATCACCAACATGACCTCCCACAACACCAAAGCTAGCCTCATAGCCGCCATCCGCGGAGTATTCGCCGAGCTCATGCCGGCGCTGATAGAAAAGGCATTCTCCCATGTTGGGACCCGTACAGAGGCGGTGATTTAGGCTGAAATGGCTACATTGAATAGATATTAAATTTATTACATAATCAAGTCACTTGGATTGATTTTTTTTAATAAAAAGTTGTAGGGTTGTTTTATTTAGGGCGACAAATTTATCGTTCCATTAAAAGATAATCGTTGTATAGTTTACTAGATGTAAATCGACATGAATCCTTGTGTTTAACAGAGTGAGTTTATAATGTTTATTTATGCACAGATTGTTAGCTCCTAATGTGAATACATGTGTCTGTGGCAATCTCTTATCAGAGATCCCACGTGTTCAGGCTAACAGAGAAAATATATTTCTTCTATTAGCTAAAGACGTGGGATTTATGTTAAGAGATTGCCACAGAAACAATTATGTACTTATAAAGTTATCAATGAGATCTGGCGTTGTCCGGGATTGAATGAGGATCAACAAATGTTCAACCCTCTCATACTATCACTGTCACGAAATCGTTTTATTAACCAAATCGATTGATTACCTGCTCTTATTAGGGACCTCCATAATGCACCGGGAGAAAGTTTTTCCTTCTTCCACGCAGTGACCTATTTAACAATATATTATAGTCTATATTGCACTGTAGGGAATTTACTGTTAATTTCATGAAATTTTCTGTAAATAATGACTTCACTTAAGTCAAATGTCATGTTTCAATTGTTCCCTTGAAAAACATTCATTTCGAACATGCCCCAGTTAATACAAGTATCTACAGCTGATTTTATCTGCTAGACTTTTCTGCTTGTGTGGTGAAAAAACTTTTCAAATGCACTATAAAAATATTAATTTTAGTCAAAATTGGACTTCCTTCTTTAATCGGATTTTTCGATTATGAATTTTCGATGCTTATCAACCCGATAAAAAATTTCATTTTATATAATAGTAGATTTGTTCGTTTGTGTTTGTTTTACGGCATATCAACCCTTTTTAGGTTATTTTATGCCGAATTCAGTGATTTTGAAGAACAATTTTTTAATAGAGTATATTTGTTTATTTTCTTTAAGACGGTTTCTATTTAACCCATAGTTGGGACCCTAACAGGTACTACCACTCCGGGTCAGAGTGGACCTGAGAGCAATGGCAATTAAAGGGCGGTTCTATACACCCCAAATCCCGCATACTGGGGGCTTGCCATCGGATATTGTTTAAGGTCAGATCCAGGACATTTAATAGTAGAGATAAAGATAATATTTATATAAATAAACATGTGTTATATAAACTGCCATGAATACATACCTTTATATATATATATATATATATATATATATATATATATATATATATATATAAATTCAGGTTTGTTATGTTCAAAAGATTACAAGAGCAAAATATTTTTTTTAATTATTGGAGGATAAACAGTTATAAAAACCTTTTTCTATGGTGTCGAATGGTTCAGGGTCGCGTGACGAAGTCTCATTGACTGAAACAGATGGCTATTTGCAGCGACCAAATGTAACTGCTTACCCTCAAATAAATAATAAAAAACAATATATATATATGTGTCTGTTTATTTTTTTTACATGGTAATCGCCACTTATCAAGGCCTGGAAGCCACTCGGGGATAAGGGTTATTGCGTGGTTAGTAATGAATGGGATAATATCGTAGTAATCGTTTGTAATGGAGATTTGATAAAGTGTATTTCTTAAGGGGGAGGTTTATCAGGAATTTGTTTATGTTGGACTTGAAGATATCCAAGTTGTAGTCAGGTGGGAAACAGGCAGACGGAACAGAGTTCCACAGGCGTGCACTTCTTATAAAGAAGCTTTGTTCATGGAATCTACGTTGTGATTTAGGCAGAGATAAAGAATAGGAAAAATTATTGACAGTGGTTTCAGCTAGACAGGTGTTTTTCGTGAAAGATTGGCGAGGAGGGCAGAGATTGGAGATCAGACGAGCATTGCCATGGAAATAACGATAAAACAAAGACAGACGCGCAATGTCTCTTTTGTGAGAGAGAGGTTGCAGGGAAGAGAAAAGGGCATCCCCACAAAGATACGAAGTCTATTTTGTACTCTGTCAAGGCAGGATAGGCTGTTTTAGCAGCTCCTGCCCAGATGTGGCAGCAGTACTCCATCCTTGGACGTACTTGGTTTTTATACAGATAGAAAATTGCATCAGAAGTGAGATATTTACTGGAGCGGTAGAAGGATCCCACCATTTTTCCAACGACCTTGGCAACAGATTTGATGTACGTGTTCCATTTCAAGACGAGAGCCATCTATTTCAATTGATGCCAGATGGGGATCAGAGTGTTGATGATGTAAAGAGAGGAGCTTGGTTTTAGATGCATTAAAAGTAACCCCAACCACCTCTTCCCCCACTGTACCAAGCGTTCAAGATCAGAGGAGAGAGAATCAGAGAGAACTTAGTCATTTACAGCTTTTGATGTGTTTCTATAGATGATCGTGCCATTCAGCATAGATGTCGACGAATGATTTAAGTATGTGTTTTGGGAGATCATTGATGTAGATCAGGAAGAGAGTTGGGCCCAGGATGGACCCTTTAGTGATTCCAGCATTAATACTGTGGGCCTCTGATTTCTGCCCATCAACCACTACTCTTATGAGCCTATCAGAGAGAAATGATTTAATAATTGCGAAAACATTTCCAGTAATACCGTAGCTGGAAATCTTGTGAAGTAGGCCTTTATGCCATACCTTATCGAAGGCCTTTGATATGTCAAGAGCAATTGCTCTAGAAAGGAAGCGTTTGTCGAGAGATTCACTAATCGTATGAGATATAACCATTAGCACATCTGCTGTCGATCTAGCAGAACGGAAACCATGTGCTTGTGTATGTGTGTGCATATATACCTGTCTATGTTTTCGTGTGCATGCGTGCGTGTGCTCACGTAAAGGATACAACACAAATTTGATTATGGACAACAGCGTTTTCCTATTTTACATATTTAAAATCCTATATTTTAAGCACCATTTCTTGCTTATTGCTTAGAAGCAATAATAATGCCCTAAAAATTTGTTGAGTAGATATAGCAAGGTGCAGAAATTATTTACATTCCAATACAGTAAGAATATTTATCTCTGAACAATTTAAACCTAACCACGTTCACGTTCACCCTCATGTTATCGTTAAATCAACGAGGAAAAGCAACGTTAAACCCGGCAGTAATAAAACAGGTGATCATCCGTGAATATCACGTACTGTGTGCGCGCTTGGGTATGCGGTTAGATCGAATACCTTAATGAGCTGGACGCCCCTGCCTTTCCCAGTTTCAGATTATTTTGTGGAAAGATGTAGTACCTGTTAGCTTCTGATATTTTAGAGGGCTAAAATGCTGTAGATGGAATTCCTTTGTCGTCGTGAACATAAACCATTTAGGAGAAACAAAACTCTAGCGACAGAATTACTATTTGGTTCTATTCATTTAATAAGCAAACGATATCGTGATAAATGGATTTAACTTTCAAGAACATATTTATAAATAAAATCGTAAAAGTTTAATCTAGAAAAACAAGCTTATTTTAAATTAAAGAAAATAAAAACGTTACCGGGTGATGCCGGATATGAACAGTTAGTATATGATATAGAGATTTTGTTTTCCGTTCAAGATTCTTATAGTACATCGAGTTATTTTTTTTTCTAATTTTATACCAGTTTTTATTCGTTCATTGTGATTAAGAAATATATTGGAGACTCGAATTGCTAAAAGCATTTCAGCGCAGATAATATTAGATTCTCCAGACAGTAAATCTCGCATTTTTCTTTGTAAGCACTTTGATTGACTGCAGTCAAGATAGAGTTAGAAGACAGTAATTTAATGTTACTACTTTAATTCTAAACTCATAATCGAAAGTTGGAACTAAATGCAAAATGCACTTATTTTAGTCTACCTTTTCTATACAATGGAAATTCTTCATTGTCGATTACAGGATTTGTTGAGTTATTTCAAGAATTGAATCATTTACAATAGTCGACAGAAAAATACTTCCTTCTTTGGTTGTTCATTACTGATCTTCATACGACTCAGTGACAGCAAGTTTCCCCACATATCCAGTAATCTTCACCGGTATGATAGCGATTACAAATGACTTTGCATTACCGCAAAACCCGCTTACCATTGATTTCTATTGCCCTTTACTGGGGTTTGGATAATAACAAGCCCCCCCTAGATTCCAGTACTCTCCGTACTATTTTTAGTAGATAGTCTGGTCAGTGATCTCCCTCCTCGATCTTTTTATCCTCTTTTACGAATATATGTTCGTTTTAAGACTATCGATATTAAAAAATGAACGATTTAAAAAGTTAAAGATTTGTCTTTTACAATTCAAGCTTAAAAAGACGAAGTAAATATTAGATATCCGATTTTTCTATTTTCCGTATTGTTAAAATGGAAAATCAGAGAGAACTTGGTCATTTACAGCCTTTGATGTGTTGCCATAGATAGTAGTGTCGTCAGCATAAACGTCAACGAATGATCTAAGTATGTGTTTTGGGAGATCATTGATGTAGATCAGGAGGAGAGTTGGACCCAGGATGGATTCATGAGAGACTCCAGCATTAATACTGTGAACTTCTGATTTCTGCCCATCAACCACTACTCTTTTGAGCATATCAGAGAGAAATGATTTTTGCCCGGACAACATCTGGTAGCCTTGAACTATTTACAAAATTAAGCAGCTGTTTTATACTTTTTCTGCTAAATACACACTTTTTCTGCTAAATAACCACTATCCATGCTTAACATGCTTTATATAAATTGGTATATAATTTTTTTTAAAAATTTTTATGCTAAAAATAGGGAATGTAAATATTAAATAATCACACTATTTTGAGTAAACAGACAAAATGATTATGAAACAATGTTTAAGATATAAATATTTTATTAAGATCATTAGATTTTTTTTAAACTGATCTTTGTTTTATGTATTCTTACTTGTAAAACATCCATGATGAGAGAAAAGTTAGTAATTAGAAATATTCTTACCTTGTGTGGTTATCGAGGCGCTTGTCAGATAATCAGTCGTTACAAGATGGAAGTTGGAGAGTATATAAGAATATTTCAGGTGCGTGGCCGCGGTAGTGTTATAAGATATGATCAGAGGTCTTATAAGCATTTTCAAGAAATTAGAAAATTTTAAATATTTTCATCTTAAACGTGGTTTCAAAGGTATTTTGTCAGTTCATTTAGAATTTTAAATTTCGTAAAGTTGCTTTTAAGAACTTTTGCATTATATCATTATGCAAATATTTTATTAAAAATCATTAAATTTTTAATAGTGACATTTTTCTCATTAATTTCAGCAACAGAGAAAGTTTTATTTTTTCGAAATCTCTACTTTTATACGAAAGGCATTTTGTGCGCGCGTGTGTGTGTGTGTGTGTGCGTATGTGCGTGTATTTGTGGGAGTTTGATCTCTATAGACTTAAAAACGGCTGGGCCGATTCTTATAAAATGTCACGCATGTCGCTTTCATGCCTTCGAGTATTCTAAGGTAGGTTTTGTATCGAAATGCCCCGATAAGTATTGAAAATCGATAATCGAAAGAATCCCATTAAAAAAAGAACAGTCCAATGTTGACCAAAGTTAACACTTCTATAGAGCCTAACATCACAAGTGCACGTGCGAAGTTTTATCTCTGCACAAGCAGAATGGCCTGCGTATAAAATCAACAGTAGATTATTTGATATGACAGAACGATTATACTTGACTTTTGCATTTAAAATTTTAATTCAAGTCATTATAAAAATAGTTTCATAAAATCAACAGTACTTTCTCTAAAGTGCAATGTAGACTACAATGAATTGTGAACGATTTCACTGCAGGGGGGGTATGTGAAGCTTATTCCTAGTGCACTGTGGTGGGTTCCTGAATCGATGGGTTTTATTGACGAATGGACGGTTTCACTGATTTCAACGACAATGAAAATGTTGGAAGTGTGAAGAATTCGTTGATTCTTATTCAATCCCGAGCAACGTAGGGTTTTCCTGCTAGTTCGAAATATTTTTTGACTTGTATTGTTATGGAGGAGGTGACCACTTTAGTTGCACCATGGCCGTTGGAGAACATCTTTTTAATATAATTTTTTTGCGTGATTGTGGTAGTGTTGCTTTGGGGTTTTGTCCGTTTCTTTAAAATCTCAAAAGGATGACCCCCCCCCCAAGAATGTTTGCCAAATCTCATTAAATATTTATATTTTTCCCTGACATTGTCAGAGAAAATAATGCACAATTACCCCTGTAGATACAGGCAGGCATTTTGGCGTGTCTAAATAAGGAAACGGACATTCAACTAACGATGACACTATTATTTCAAACTAGTGCAATTAAAACCATGGCTATAAAATCTCGTCTGAAAACCAATTTACCATAATACGTAAAATTGCATTTAATGTCTTGTAGAGAACAACTTTACTTAGCTGTTGTCTCTTTCATTAAATATCACTTTCTTACAAAAGATATTTTGTTTTACATGGGAGTCGCCGCTTATCAAAGCATGAAGGCCACTCAAGGATTATAGTTACTAAGTGTAAGGCTGTTGGTGAGACAACAGTCTAATGATTAGTATAGTGAAAATTAGGAAGAATTTACTTATTTAAGAAGGCGGCTCAACAATAATTTGTTTACATTGGACTTGAAGGCAACCATATTGTAGTCAACTATCAAAGGTACCCCGCGTTATAGAGTTTCACAGGCGGGCACTTCTATGAAAATTCTATTGTTAACGGAGTTTACGTTTAGATTTATGCACAGATAGAGAGTAGGGGAAATTGTTGACAGTGGTTGTAGGTAGACGAGTGTTTACCACGAATGTTTTTGCAGGAGAGCATAGTTGAGAAGTTTCCATAAAAATAACGATAGAGCGGACATAGACTTGTAACGTCTCTTCTTTGGGAAAGAGATTTCAATGAATAGAAAGGACAGTACCTACTTGGTTTCAAAGACGGTTAATAACCCTTTCAAGACAGGAAAGGGTGCTCTGAGCAGACCTTCCCCAGATGTGGCAACAGTATTTGATTTTAGGACGTAATTAGTTCTTATTCAGGTGGGGAGATTGCATCGCTAGTTTTTCTTTGCTCTATCTATATTATTATGATAAGAAGTCGATTTTGTCCCAATCTGATTCCCGCGTAAAATATCTAGAAAAAAAATTATTTAGCAACATTCACTGTAGATAATTTCGTTTTTACTCTTTTAATGGAAAAATGTCTCTTTCCTACAACAGTCCACTAGGGGAACACATACGCGGGGTTGCTTCCAGCTGACTACAACATGATTGTTTTCAAATCTAAAACAAAATTTTCGTAAGTAAAGTTTCTTTTCTGAAAATGCCCTTCTGTGGAACCCAATACCGTTGTACTTCTCTCCAACTGACTACTACATCGTCGTTTCCAAGTCAAACGTAAACAAATTGTTGTTGAGCCGTCCTTTTGAATAATTAAATTCTGCTCAATAGCAACCATCATATCAATAATGACGGTAATGTTTCACCTAAAAATAACTTCAACCCTAATCCTCGAGTGGGCTTTGGGTCTTGATAAGTGGTGATTTATTCATTCAAAATCGTGACGGTGACGTACATAATGACGTTGTTTGGTTTTCTGGCATATCAAGCATGGTTGACTCATGTCATTCTGAAACAGTATATGCGTTTGCCAATTAAATACCTTATCATAAAAAAGTTTCATACGAAATGTCAGCCAGATTAGGCTAGTAGTTTCGGGGAAAACTTCTAGCGTAAATGTGGTATTTTAGTGACTTAGCAATTTACCAATATATCTGTTACATGCAGTGCATATTCTTCTCAAATAGTAAACCATTTTGTACTGGCCATGGTCAAAGTAGCTTACATTTTTTTTTATCTCACCAAAACAAGTACGTCAACCGGATTTAGCCTTCTGTACTGAGTTTATCTTTCCGATCTAGTAATACCTATTTTATATTCATTTTTGATTACTTTCTTGCATTCATTTATGATATTGTTTGCCTCGTCGCTTCTTTGTGTGCAGTCTATAAACATTGTTTTCTAGATGGCTTTTCTATGTCGGATATGATGTAGTTTTTTTTTCCTGATAGTTGCTTTGTGCAGCTGTCAGTTCTGATACCCATCTCTCTCTCGCTCTTTCTCTCAGTTCAAATTTCCATAAGTTTTCGTGCACTATTTTGGTAAGTTTGGTAATTTCCATTAGTTTTCGTGCACTATTTTGGTAAGTTGCCTAAACTTAAAACATAAAATTATAATGTCGAATTCTTGAAGTTTGTTATCGATTTATTTAATGTTCTGCCTTTTCCTCCTTTAGTTCGTACGTTATGCTTAGCGTTCGGCCGATTACAATATTTGAAAGCCAGCTGCTTTTAAAAGATCAAATTCGCAAAACTTGCCGTTAAAAACAAGTATGGCAAACCAGGAGAAGAAAATGAGAGTGACCTTTCTTTAATGTAGCCTCGTTTTCTGAATATTATAATAATAATAATAATAATAATAATAATAATAATAATAATAATAATAATAATATAATCGTTGTAATTATGTGAGAAAGGGACTACGTGCAGCAGTTCTTTACTTAAGAAAGAAGTCTCCGAAACTTTACGTAAAAAGGGATCATTCGAAATATAGAGGGCAAACAAGTAAAACATCGTCTTTCAAGAGGTGCTTAACTAAAGGAATATTTTAACTCTTTGTCTCTGACGATGGGATTTTATTATTTGTAGTCAACTATATAGCACAATATTTCTTTTTGGGTATTTGTTAGTACTTATTTATTGGTTCTATTTGATTCAGTTCTGTATTTAAAATACAATGGACACTGTTTTAATAGAAATATTGATAAACTCATATTTCCAACGTGTTATTTGTTTTTCCGTAAAACGAAAACAAAAAAATTGCGCTATCAAGAAAAATATCATCTTCATCAAATCATTTTTTAATTCAATGCATTTCTCATTCCGTGAAATTTCCACAGGTCCTGGTAATCATTAGTAATATACTTAATGACTCAGATTTTACACATCGTGCTCTTTAGAGCACGATGTGTAAAATCTGAGTCATTAAATACCCTTTACCTCTTTCCAATTATTATAATTTACTCAGTAGGAGTAGTTACACAAGCCATCACCAAAGATTTGTCTTTGATAACAACTCGTGGCGTTCTCTGGGGTCAGTTATTGTTTGATGTGGTTGATATATCTTTGATGTGGTTGTTTTCTTTTGTTTTTATACGGCATATCAACCCTTTTCATGTTATTTAATGCCGAATCCAATGATTTTAAAGAACAATTTTTTAATAGAATATATTTGCTTTTTTTTTTCAAGTCGGTTTCTATTTAACCCATAGTTGGGACTCTAACAGGTACTACCACTCCGGGTCGGAGTGGACATGGAAGCAATGGCAATTAAAGGGTGGCTCTACACTCACCAAAGCCCGTAAACTGGGGTTTCACCATCGAATATAGTTTAAGGTCATATCCAGGACCCTTTTGATGTGGTTGATTCTAATTGCGTTATTTATGTGGCAGTTATTAGGGATTCATTTTCTCTGTTAAGGTTTCCTCTTTTTAGCCATGTCTAAATGTTTTCATTGGCCTCATCTTGTGTCATCCTTATGAATCTTCTGTGTAACTGTTTCTCTTCCCATTTTTTTTATTTCTTGCTTATCTCTTATCACTTCTTTTTCTGTCCTGTTTTTTTTTCAGTATCTCTTGCTGCAGTAATTATTTATTCGGTATTCTGCATTATGTATTTTCTTATTCTTTTTTGCTATTTACGTAGTCTTCTATACAAACCAGCTCCTCCTAGCTTTCCTTTTCATATAGAGTCGGTAAGTATCATCCTTTGCGTGTAGAGCATTGTGCATAGTCATGAGTTTTCTGGTCTTCTAGTTGAGATGCTTCGGTTCTTCTTAGGTTCGACCTATAAACATTCTAGAGTATCTTATTAATGACACTGCTCATGTGTTTAAACCTTTAATTAGGGTTCTACTATATGGTTTATTTTCGAGGAGTTTTTCTGTTCTTCTGAGGTATTCCTTTCCAATTTTCATTCATTTATGTTGCTTTGATGGTGTCTGCTTGGAGAACTACCAAGTATTTGTAGCTATCATGCTCACCTAGAGCCCTCATCTTCGTTTGGTTGGGTAGTTCCAGGCTTTCCATTGCTTCACATGTTCAGCAGTGCGCACTTTTCCATACCGAATTATCTACGAATATCCTGGCTTAAAATTCTGGTGGTGTTTATTAGCGTCCCTAGTTACTTCTGGCTTTTTGTAAACAGTTGTAGGTCATCCATGTACATTAAGTGGTTCATTCTTTCATCTGTATTAGTGAACTTGTATCCAACTTAGCATTTTTTTTTGTTTGCATATTGTTCAGAGACATCATGTGGTATAAGGAATCACCTTAACACGATACCTCTTTGTATTTTTAATCTCAGTCCATCAGCTGTCAGTCAAAGCCTCCATGTTTCCATTGCATTTTCTATCTGGCATTTTGTACATTCTCAGGCACTCTATTATCCATCCTTGTGGGATCTTGTCATACGATTTTTTAAATAGTCGATCCATGCCATGACTATCTTCTTTTTCCAAATTTTACTTCCTTTAGAATTCTTTGGTCTATCTGTTCCTCTTTTTCGTTTGTTAGCATCCTTTCTGTTTCCCCTGGGAATAGTCCGCGATTACAAAAGGAATAATAAATTTGTTTCCTCAGTTGCAATGTTAGTATTTTCTACATTTGTAGGTAAACATGTTATAGGCCTGTAGTTGCTAAGGATGTTTGCATCATTGTGGTTTTACCTTTAGCAATCTATTCTGGCACATCTGCTTCGTAGATATATCTTTTCAGGTTCTTAATTTGTCTTTTATGTAATGTTGTGAATTTCTTAAATCAATATGCATGCATTGTGTCATGACCTGGTACTCAACAGTTCTCCATTTTTCTTAGGGTACTATTGAGGGTTTCCTTGCTGATTTTATTCTCTGTCGATTTTTTTTTCGATTTACTCGGACTCTTCTTTCATGTCTTTCAGCCATTCGGCATTTTTCTCATATCTGGCTCCAATAACGTTTTGTTTCTGTCGAGTCTGGTTGTTGTTGTTGTTGTTGTTATTATTATTATTATTATTATTATTATTGTTGTTGTTGTTATTATTATTATTGTTGTTGTTGTTGTTATTATTATTATTATTGTTGTTGTTGTTATTATTATTATTATTATTATTGTTATTATTATTATTATTGTTGTTGTTGTTATTATTATTATTGTTGTTGTTGTTATTATTATTATTATTGTTGTTGTTGTTGTTATTATTATTATTATTGTTGTTGTTATTATTATTATTATTGTTATTATTATCATTATTATTGTTGTTGTTATTGTTATTATTATTATTATTGTTATTATTATTATTATTATTGTTATTATTATTATTATTATTATTGTTATTATTATTATTATTATTATTATTATTATTATTATTATAAACTTCATAACTGTACATATACTCATTATCAGAGAGTTTCTTAAATGTTTTCTCTACATGTCCTCTTTTGCAAAAAACACACACACATACAATCACATACATATGTATAGTAAGTTATAAAAATATATATGGCGTTTCACGTGTTTTGTGAAGACACATGCTGACGAGTCCTCACGGGGATGAAACTTGTAAAACACTGTGTAGCTTAAATGCTACATATATCTTCATTACTTACTACCAAGCTTTATTCACGTACTGGGTACTGTTGGAGTAAGCACTGAAGATCGATACATAAAATATCATATCTCTATAAATTATAATTGTCCAACTATATGTATCCAAGCATATAAACATTTTAGTTAGATAACACCATTTCTATAATGTGGACTGTGGTCGACAAATATTTTCAAGATGTTGCTAAAGATTTATAATACAGCTTTCCAAAATATTTTTACAATTCTTCTGTTTATTTACATTAGAGCTCAAAGACGTTCATGTGAATCTTATCTGAAAAATGGCTTTCCTGGCGCCAAGCAATTAAAGTCGTGACAATAAATACCGTCTGAGAATCAATGTACCATCGTATCGAACGTAAAAATTCAAATTAATGACTTTGTAATTAAAAAGAACATGACACTTCTGAAATTACTCTATTTTGCTGTTCAGATATTGTCGTTAAATAAAACAGATCCACTTGAGTCATTCGTGCAAATAAAAAAAGCAAATACGCACTACATTACATAGAAATTAATTTCAAATGTCGACACGGCGAAGCCCTTTGCTATTGTCCAGGCTAAACGTTGCTTAATTTCGGTGATCTAACGAGAACCGGTGTGGAGGATAAAAATTACTACCGGAACAGTAGTAGAAACTCGCCATGAAGCAAGCGAACAACAGAAGATGCTGTATTTGAAAGAAAGAGCTTACCTTGTCTTGTCTTGTATATACCGATGTTGATTAGCTGTTTTCTTTTCGGATAAAGTTAATGTCAAGAGAGAGATAAAGCGCCTTTCTAGGGCTTTCCTCGGCTAAGTTTTATAGGATGGTGCTTTTTAGGGGGTATTCATAGCATAACTTTTTTTTAACTTTCTATAGTCATGTTTGGGGGGTATTTCGTTTTATAGACAATATTGGGTCATCAGGAGAGAATATGCACCGTTTCGGGGCCTACCTCTCATACTGTATTATGCCGTATGATGTTATAGGCTTGTACATCATATAAATGATATTTTGAACCCTAACTCTCGAGTGGCTTAAGGCCTTGGATTTTGGCGACTCATTAGGACAAATGTTATAGTATTCTCTGTTTTGTCAGTGTATCGACTTTTTCTAAATCTTTTCTTACGTGGGAGTCACCACTTATCAAGGCCCGAAAACCACTGGAGTTAAGGGGCAATAAATGTACGGTAGTCACTGAAACAACAGCGTATTAATAGTTAGTGGTGGAAATAGGGCGGAAATTGATTATTGAGAACTGGTTTACATTGAACTTGAAGATGAACGTATTGTAGTCAACTGGAAAGCAGGCTAGCGGAACAGTGTTCCACGGACGGGCAGTTCTAGGAAAGACGCTCTGTTCATGGAATTTGTGTTTATATTAATGCTCAGATAGAGAGTGGGGGCTGCTGGTGTTTGTAGACGAGTATTTTTTGTGAAAGTTTGGCGAGATGGGACCATAGATTGAAGCTCAGATAAAAATATTTTAATAGAGTCGCTAGGAATAAAAAAAAAGAAAGCAGTATTTTCAGTTTATTTCTTGTTTACCTGCTTTTGGTACAATTGATTGTATATCACCTACTGTCTACATCATGTTCTCTGACCATTTAAGACAACTGCAATTTAAAAATATTTTCAAATAGAAATTAAGCATTCGAGTAAACTACTTTTCCAAGTTTAAGTATGACAATGCATTTAATGCGCAGAAAAACTCCGAAATAGCATAGTTCTTGTCATACAAAATCTCTGCTATTAGTGTTAGGGTGTTGATCCCGGGACTTTGCCGGAGATTAAACTAGTCGATTATTATTACTGTGATTTGTAATTTAAATGCAATGTCAGCTATAATAGATTTTTAGAATCAAGTATTTACTTACAATAAATTTGGAATGTTATCGAAAACACTGTAGTAAAAAGTGAGATTAGCTGAGGATAGAATTGTTTGGAGATTGTCAATCTCATACTAAGTTATATAGCTTTATAAATTTCATATGTACGGGGAAAGTAATGCTTTTATACGTTTATTTTATCTATTTATCTACTTATTTATTTATGCATATTTATTTTTATATATCTTTATTTTTCTTACGTTCTTATGGTCCTGGATATGACCTTAAACTATATCCAGTGGTGAGGCCCCAGTTTGCGGGTTTTGGGGAGTGTGGAGCTACTCTTTAATTACCATTTCTCCCAAGTCCACTCTGACCCGGAGCGGTAGTACCTGTTAGGGTCCCAACTATGGGTTAAATAGAAACCGGCTTGAAAACAACAAATATATTCTATTAAAAAATTTTCTTTAAAATCTTTGCATTCGTCATTAAATAACCTGAAAAGGGTTGATATGCCGTAAAACAAAAACAATCAACCAACCAACCAACCAACTTACGTCTTTTTTCATACGTTCGGCGTTAAGCTTTTGAACGGCACGAGAAACGTTTTGGTCATATGTCCAGTTTTGTTTATTTATTAAAGAGTTCATTTACTTTAAATGTATCAGTGAGGAGGATGTTCTATACGCAAAATAGCTGTCGAGAGGTAGGCTCCGAAACAATGTGTATTTTTTCCTGATCAACGCTCCGACCCCCGTCTGACATCAATTGAAATGGATGGCTCTCGTCTTGGGGAGGATCCCTGTTTTGACAAGCTTCTGGGCTTGACCTTTACTCCTGATCTGAAATGGAACACGTACATCAAATCTGTTGCCAAGGTCGCTGGAAAAATGGTAGGATCGTTCTACCGCTCCAGAAGATATTTCACTGCTGATGCAATTTTCTATCTATATATAAGCAAAGTACGTCCAAGGATGGTGTACTGTTGCCACATCTGGGCAGGAACTGCTAGAAGCAGCTTATCCTGCCTTGACAGAGTTCAAAATAGACTACATATCTTAGTTGGGAATGCCCTTTTCTCTTCCCTGCAACCTCTCTCCTACAGAAGAGACGTTGCGAGTCTGTCTTTGTTTTATCGTTATTTCCATGGCAAATGCTCGTCTTAACTCCAATCTCTGATCCCACCTCGCCAATCATGCATGCAATCATGTAAAAACACTCGTTTAGCTGAAACAACTGATGAACCACCCCTTTAAATAATCCAATTTACCAAATTTCAATTACTAACGATTACTACAATATTATCCTATTGACTTCTATACACTTATCCTCGAGTGGCTTCCGGGCCTTGATAAGTAGTGCCTCCAATGTAAAAAACACATAAACTAATATTATATAGTGCTCAGAATTGAATATACTACCAGGTAAAAACAGTCGGTAAATTTGATCATATACATACAGTTTCATCTCTGTTTCAGATATTGGCAGTTTGAATCAAGGCAAGCTGTTTCTTTCAAGAACCGCTCGCTTCGTTGCAGGTTTCTGATACTTTTCGGATAGCAAATAGCATTATAGAATTTTATTTGATAAAATTACAATGTATTCATCATTCGATGGTTCATAACCGCCTCTGAAAACTTCTTGGTCTGTGGAAGACAAGAAAATCAGTAAAAAAATTGTCATTCTAGCCCAGCGACCATTCCGGTATATGATGATCAATAATCGCTACGAATAATCAGCTTAAAATTCCTTAGAAGGTATTTATACATAATACGATATTTTAAGTTATGCATAATTCAGAGAGATTAAGAACGCTACGCAGATGATAGGTGTAGAATGCTCATGCTAAAACGTACAAACAGCGAAGCCTTGAAGCTTCCATTATTAGATTAACTCTAATTTTAAGCTGTCAAATTTGCCAGCGAGGCATACAAAATTAGTTGAAAGATAAATTTCATCAAATTGTCAATTTGACATGGAAGTCTAGGAGACGAGGATTTTTGTTGTTGTTGTTGTTGTCGTTGTTGTTGTTGTTGTTGTTGTTGTTGTTGTTGTTGTTGTTGTTGTTGTTGAGACGAGGATTGTTGTTGTTGTTGAGACGTGGGAGTTTTATAAGGCGAGGATTGACGTTTAGGTCTGCTATACAACTTTTGTTAAGGCTATTAATCAATCTTGATTGAGCTCCAATCTGTGATCCCTCTTTATTAAGCATGCACAGCAAGAACTCGCTTTTTTACCACTTCCGCAAAGAATGTGCATTGTATTTGCATTTGTACTAATACAAACCAAACAGAATTTCATACATTTTTATTTCTGGAACGCATTGCCACGGGAATAACTTCCTACAGACTAAAACATGTCTGTCTTCAAGTCTAATGTCAACAAATATTCGTGAGCCGCCATCAATATTTTTCGCGCGTTTATGCGATGAACGTTCCAAAAGTAATATCCCCTGTTTTTATACCGCTCGAATAAATCATAGGGTTTGCAAATTTTATTGTTATGATTGAACTCATGCATCTATGATCTGAAAGTTTCATTTCTGTGGCAGATATTGACAGTTTTGATCAACTGTTATTGTTATGTAATGGATGGCTGGGACCATCCGATACATAACTAAAAAGAAAAACTTCTTTAAAAAAAAGATAATAAAAAGATTGGAAAGGTGGGCATCGAATAATCGATTATCCACCAGTCGAAACGAAAAAATAATTACGTCGTAAACAGAGAAATCGGACGACGATTTTTTTTGTTTACAAAACAAGGGAACGTGACATACCTTGTAAGATTGGAATGTATATGAAGTTAGCATGAGAAATGGATTCACGTGTATAAATAAAGTCAATTGTCGGTCAGCTAAAGAGAAATGGGTCACGATGGCTCTAGGTCAAGATGCGGCGAAAGATTGGCAAAACGTGACCAGCAGACGCGTGCACCATTATCGAGCAGAGTGATCGACAGGTAGCGTGAAGTGGAAAAAAAAAACAAGCAAAAACCACATACTAATATAAGAGGTGATTTTTGGAGTCCATCAAGAGGAGCAGAAGAGGGAGGAGAAACAGAAGAAGACGAGGTAGAGAAGAGAGAGACGCCGATAGGAGACGTGCGTTGTCGAGAGCATAACGTTTCACCCCCATCTCCATCACTGAAACGACAGTAAGCCCCACTGTTAAATTTTTAACTATTAAAAATCTCGATGTACAAGAACGAGAAAAAATAATTTCAAAACAATATATATTTTTATATAAAAATCCAGCGTGTCTTACGTCTTGATTTGGTATGCTGAGTTACGTCTGATCTTTGTGTGCATGTTAATTTTCTTTCAGTCGGAATCGTTATTATGACAAGCGAATGACAGCTGAAGAACCACGAGAGAGAAAAATGCACAGTCAAGGGGGAAATAACTCTACCGTCTTAGCCGTTACCATAACAACCAGAAAACTAAACAACATAGACAATCAATAAGAGACGGCTACTTGGTTTTGTTGCAGTGGGGAACTTACTAACAACGACCGTTCCCAACCTAGGGGTCCTGGCGCTATATAACATTATCATGCAATTGCGTATGAAGCAAAAATGTGTCATTGAATTCCTTCATGTAGAAACTAACATTCACCAATGCCTGTTGAAAGTTTACGCAGTCGATGCAGTTGAATTAAGCGTAATTAGAAGATGGATTCGTCGATTTCAGAGTAGTGACATGGATGTGATTGATAAAGCGACCGCCGGAATTTCACGACCGAGGCATTAAGGCTCTCATTCATTGCTAGCAAAAGTGCAATTAGAGTATTATTTACTATAAAGAAAATCAAATTCTGAGGCACAAAAGCTCGCTCGTTTTAATGGTACTACTCCAGTCTTCGTAGCTCTTCAACGTTTTAGCTTCTTAGTTAAAAAAATTAGGAGGCCTTACTTTTGGAATGCCCTGGTAATACTGTTAATCATGCAACTGGCAATCTCATTACCGGTTTTCCTTGAGTGGCTTTTGGCTTTGGAAAGTAATTCATATAAAAACTATTTTCTAACTAGAGATTAAATATTAGACTTGACCGTTAGGGTAAACCTTACTAGTTGCGTGCATTACTTAAACTAAACTGAACTTTAAAGCATTCAGAGCAAGAACTCGTCTTCGATCATAATTGCAGAGTAGGTTCGTTGCTGAACGCCTAGGAAAAAGAATGTAAAATTTCGCTTTGGGAAGAATCCAAATAATACGATTAACCAATCTTTATCTTAAAATTTCAGACATTTAATATCCGGATGATGTATTGTTTCATATTATTTTATCAGCATTTTCATAGCAGTGTTCTACACGAATTTGTCTATTTTAATAATATACAAGTATACAGATAAATAAATGTGTTTTGTCTTTGTGGAAGTGACTTATAGGTAATTATAGGCTGATTCTACGAATTGGTTATCAATTAAAATATTCTGTGTAGGTTGCTGAAGTGAAATGGAAATTTTCGACTGATTTTGTTATCCTCCAAAGGCCCAAAGGTTTCCATAAGAAATCTCTAACCATCAAGTAGTGAATGTGCTGTAGTTTTGTCTGTAAATCTATAAATCTAAATCCATATACTTCAGTCTCTAAGCAAGTTTTTTCTCCTCCAGTCACGCTTTTGATCACAATTTTCCATGTAGGCTAATAGCACCGATAATCTCTCAAACGTGTTGTTTCGGAAATATTCTTGTCTTTAATTAGTTGCTTTATCAAAATTTCGGAGTTTTTCATGGATGCTAATAATATAAACAAAATGATTACCACGTGTGTTATTTCGGAGTTTCTTTTATCTTAAACGTGTTGCCGTACTAAAGTTTAGTTTGCATAAATAATTAGTTTGAAGAGACGATTTTTTTATTGTTGTAACCCAAGATAATCAAAGGAAATAACACAATAGAAAGTAATTTATAGTAACTTGTTAACAATAGGTATGCCTTTTCGTCCAGTCTTTATTGCTAATAACGACTCTATTCATGGAATGGGAAAGAGTCTTACGGTGATAAAATAAGGTGTATCACTATAACATTTACAATGATGAATCCCCAATTAACATGGCCAAAAGCCACTCGAGCATCGGAGTTCATGGAATTACCAATTATTTGAACAACTCTGTGATAGGCTTCAAATCAGTCACAATGTGACAATACTTCCAAAAATGTGAAACTCTTGGAAAAAAACTCTGTTCATGGAAATTCAGTTTGATTTTATGTGCATAGACAAACAAAGGAACATCTTTTTCAAACTGGAGATCATTTGGACTGACCGATGGAGCTATACATTTAGCTAAAATGACGCCCACAACCAGAGTCATGTCCACCCTAAAAGTCAACCCAAATATTTAAAATATTAGGGTTTACTGTCAAGGTAAACATAACACTAACTGTTGTAACATTGGTTGGTAGGGTATCTAGTTGGAATATTTTTCATGGGAATGAGTCATTATTTTCCATAGACAAAAGCCACTCGAGGAAAAGCGGTAATTGTATTGCCAATTGGATGATGAAAAAAATCTCATGAAAGGCTTGAAAAAGATAGTTGGGGAATCGACAAGTATTTGTTAATATTGAACTTGAAGCCTTCCATGTTGTAATTTTCAAGAAATCAATGCCGTATCAACGTATTCCAAATATAAGAATTTCTAAACGCTGGTTAGCGGAATTCAGTTTTTTTTTTTATTTAAATATACAAAGCATAAAAAGAAAACTTTTTTTTAAGAATGGTAGAAGACGTTCTTTTGAATATTATAAACGGAGTAGAAAGTGATTGGAGCTCAGTCGAGATGGCAGATTGGTTTATACCCTTTACAAAAACAATGTGATAGCCTAGACATAATTCGAGCACATTATACCCAGACCACAATCCCATCGCCTTACTATTTCGGTGTCTCTTAGAAATGTAATTGGTAATTTGATCACAATTTATCAGCTAGGTTTGTAAGCCTTATTGGCAAATTTGACACCGGAAATTTATTTCTTTAGTAAAAGTAATGTAACGGCCCGGATATAATTCGACACGACACACCTGGCCACAATACTCACCTCTTGCAACTCATATGCCCCTTAGAGAATTTAATTGACATCTTTTTAAACCAGGCTTGTATGCCCCAATGTCAAATTTGACAGCTTTGAGCCGAGAGACGATATAGTAATTGAAGTTAAGCGGCTTCGTTGTGTGGGCATAAATTAATTTATGGACAATGTATTGCTATTCTATTATTATTATTATTATTATTATTATTATTATTATTATTATTATTATTATTCACTAGGAGTATTCACGCAAGCCATCATCAAAAATTGTTCTTTGAGAAAAACTTGTGATGTTCCCTGGAGTCTGAGTGACAGCAAGTGTTCCCAGATTTCCAGTAAGCTCCACCTCTTTCGATAACCTTTGCAAAAATAATTTGCGTTATCGCAATAGCCGCTTGCGCTTCTCGTTGACATCGACCATTGGTCTTCACTGGAAGTTGGGTGGCAATAAGCCTCCCCAACGTTCCTGTCTTTTTTGCAAATCTGCAGTGGAGGTCTGGCTAGTGCTTTCTCTCTTCGGTCTTTCCCGCCTCCTTGACCTTCATTATTTGGTGTGGTGCTTGTGACACTCACAACATTTTTTTTTAATAAATATGGGCGCGGTTTTTTTTATTTAAACAGTTTTCGTTTTCATGATTTTCTTGATGTGATGTTACAACGTGTTTTGCATCTGTAGCCGTTTCTGTATCCAGCTCGCGTGTAGTTTATGTGTGGCGTTAGTCTCCCCCTTCAATGGGTTTCCTTAATATTTCTGCAGTTTGATATTTCACAAAGAAATTCCATACATATCAACGATTTAGCATTTATCTTGTTTCTTTCACGTACATGAATAAATAAACCTGTATTGTCTTTGTATAATCAATTTCTAAGATATTATGGTCTTATTCTTCACGTTTGTTTGATTAGCGTACTCCGATAGGGCCATTGGTCTAAAACAGAATTTTTCACTGGTTGTGTTATCATTTAAAGGCGAACACGTGTCCATGGGCGATTATCTACTACCAGTGAATCTATAATGTATTATTCACCCATCCTCCACAAGTGTGGTTTTACATTTGAAAAAATATATGCACATTTAACGTGTGTTTTTTACGGTCATCGGGGGGGGGAAATAACAAGTTTATAGTTAAATATTTAAAGATTTATAAAGAATCAGAATCCATAATTGTAACGGAATCAAGAATTTAGTACGGAATCGGTAATTATATCGGAATCGGGGAAAATATTGGAATCGTCCCATCACTACTTAATATTTAATCTAACGTTGGAAAGGTTTTATTTATTGGCGTGGCTTTAAAAGGTTGGAGTTAATGAGATTTACAAAAGATAATTATCAAGAAATTGGTTTAACAGATAGAGCTCAAAACAGACTTAGTAATTTGGTAGGCGATGCTCCTTTCTCTTCTCTGCAGCCTCTTTTTCACAGAAGAGACATTGCGAGCCTGTCGTTACTCTATCACTATTTGCATGGCAAGTGTCTGACTATGGTCTTTCCTCGCCAACCCTTCACAAAAACCACTCGTATAACCGAAACCATAATCAATAAATTCCTCCACTGTCTAAACATATATTCCATGAACAAAGCTTCTTCACTAGACTTGGCCGCTTGTGGAACTCTGTTCCGTTGGTCTGCTTTCCAGCTGACTACAATGCAATTATCTTCAATTCCAACGTAAACAAGTTCTTGTTCAGTCGTCCTCGTAAATGATCTAATTATACCAAATTCTTTCTATAAACGATTATTACGCAACTGTCTCAATGACTACAATACATATATTAACCCACCCTTATCCTAGAGTGGCCTCCGGGCCTTAATACGTGTGACCCCTTTGTAAAAAGAAAAAATAACGGAAGTAATGGGGCCACAGAGCTTGTGTTCTCACTTCTTTTCTGTTCTTAGTTCTCCGGATTTGTCATGACGATTCTGTTCAAAGATTTAGGAAAAGATCTATTCAGTGACGAAATAAGGTAGATTGCCTTATAACATTAATCCTAAAAATCGACGCTATTAAGGCCAAAAGCAACTCGATAGTACAGGATAGGATATTATCAGTTGTTTAAAAGACAGTAGCGGCTTGAAACCGATAAATGGAATAAACAAATTTAATTTTGATATTAAACTTAGAGCGACCGTGTTGTAATCGCGAGGGAATCAGTCCCGTTGGAATATGTTTCAAAGATGGAAAGTTGGTAGAAAGAACCTCCGTTCATAGAAATTTTGTTTGATGTCTGGTCTGTAGCGTTTGGAAAATTATAGAGTACCGAAAATGACACTTAAGATTAAAATGGTAATCCGAGTCCGGAAATAAAATTGCAACATCCACACGGCAGAGCCATGAAACTTCCATTACTAAATTAACACCTTAGAATTTCTTGGAGATGGTTTGCCAATTGTGACTAAGTGTACGTATTTCGATTTATAGATTGTTAGATAAGACTACGACGCAACCAGCAGAAGATCGTTGATAACCGCCTATTTAAATCCATTGGCCTTTGAAAGAGAACCAAACAAGCGGAAAAATTCCTTTGAGCTCAACGACAAGCTCAGAATATGATAATCGATAATCAACTCCAAGAATCAGTTTGTTATTGGTGTCATGACCAATTATGAAATAGATTGCATCATTTGTCGGAGACAGTCTAAAAATATCGATGAATGGGTTCCATTGGAATAAATCTTACCTATAGCGGATTAGAAATAAATACTGAGAAATATAGAATTGGAATTTTAGAGCTAAGTTTTAATCGGGTGTGTGTGTTGACCACCTGGTTGTCAATTTAATCCCTAAGAAACATAAGATTAGCAACAGACAAGGATTATGAGCTAAGTGACCTATGTCTTCATTACGAAGGGCGTTCCAAAAGTAATGCCTCCTATTTTTTTATTCCGCCTCAATGTATCATATCGGATTGCAAATTGTTATGACTGAGCGTATGCATTCATGATCTGGAAGCTTCATCTCTTTGTCGCAGATATTTACGGTGTGTGAATATAAGAGAGAAGCCCCTGTTATTGACGTGCGTCAGAAGCAGATATGCGTCATTGAATTCAGGATAAATGTATATTGATAACGGTGGTTACTATGTAGAAAAATAAATTCTAGAACACAAACGGTCGCTCGTTTTGATGGTACCAATCCGGTCTTTGTAGTTCTTGAACGTTTTCAGTAAAAAATAGGAGTGTTTACTTTTCGAATGACCCTCGTGTGTTCTGACTATTACGTTACTTTTGTTAAATCTTATTTTAATTTTATCAAATATAATTTTATAAGACATGAGCATTTGAAACTACATCCAGTTGTTGGGCTCTGGTTTTAGATGTTTTAAGGCATCGTATTCCTCTTCATTTATTATTACTCCAATGTTCACTCTGATTTGAATTGGAAGGACTGCTAAAGTTTGTGATAATATAGAATTTGTTTGCTAAATGAATTTTTATATTTTTATGTATTATATATGTATATTATAACGATGGTAATATGCTACAACATAAAACGTTCGTTTATAAATCGGTTTTCGATGAAGCATTATACCGATAATAATAAGAACCATATAAGGATGTAATGTCATTGCATTTACACGAATGTTTTTCGACAGTGAAAAGATTTTAGTAATCATTTACAGTTCCATTTATTATTAATAAATGCATCAAATTTATTAGTTAAGGAACATAGTCAAAAAAGATTACGGTATATATCATAATGTATATCGTAAAGAAACCATCGGGTGGGATATAATATGTAATCAGTAAAATCGATTGGAATTGTTTTTTTATAACGAACACGGATTAAAATGACGTAAATAACTTACTAGTCAGAATGACGTATCAATTTGGCAAGTACATTGCGATGTAGGTCTAGCGGTATAACAGATAAAATGCTCCCCTTAAAAATCAATTCACATCGAATCCCACTCCATTTGAGTGATTATTTTAGTAATCACTACTTATTGAGGGCAGCCATCTTGTATTATGGCGAAAAGCTACAACTAACTATACTGGCTAATCAATTTCTATAAATTTAATAATTAATTTTGGTTAAAACAAATCATTATAAAATGTCTTAGTCAACTTATAAATAATAATTATTGTACGAAGTGCGTAAATTAAAGTTTAAAACCATGGGGTCATTTTTTTATTATAGAAGTAGTAGGCATTACAGGGAATATTTATACATGCGTAAAACTAAATTTAATATAATAATTATCAAACAAACATTCTAATATCTTTACTGTAATGTCCGTAAATTTGTTTTAAAGAGAGAAACTACAATTAGAATAAACGAAAGAGTAACTAAACATCACTTCTTTTCATTAAAATCGCCATACGATTTAATAAAAACCTATGTGTTGTACTCGGTTATTAATATATCCCAAATGTTATACGTATACTATTGTAATTACGGAGATCGTTCCAAAAGTAATGCATTCTAAAGTATAACTAAAAACGTTAAAGAGCCCCAAAGACAAAAGTGGTACCATTAAAACAAGCAACCTTTTGTGTTCCAGAATCTATTTTTCTCCACAATCATCAATATTCCAAGTGCACATTTGGCAGCGATAGGTTTGCATGGGCTTTGTTACTGATATCTCTATCGCCACTCTAAAATCGACGAACTCATCTAACTCAGCTGATCAACTGCATCGGCTTCGTTAGCGTTCAAAGAGCACCGGGGAATGTTGATCGGTTCAGTTTTGTTTTTGTTTTTTTGTTTTTTTTTTGTATAGAGAAGGACAATAACGTATCTTAGCTTCTGATGCACGTCTCTGACGGGGGTGGTTTCTTAGGGTGTCATTCCGTCAATATGTGAAACAAAGAGGTGAAACGGTCTTGTCATGAATGCATAAATTTAGTCATTATAACAATGCGATTTGCAATCCGAGTCGATCCATTGAAACGAAATAAAAATAGGGGGCATTACTTTTGGAACGCCCCTCGTAGTTTACAAGTATGTGATGACATTTACTGACTATTAATGAAAACATATTTCTAAAAATATTGTCAGAGCCTCGGTTTCAAAATTCAAGAATAATGGCTGCGTTTTCAAATGTTCAATTGATTTAAACAAATAGTAGAAATAACTTTACCTCATCAGTGTTTTTTGTCTTTGCCTTTTCATATAGTTGTATGTGTCTTTGTGTATTCGCTTTGCATTAAAACGTTTTTCTAAATAACATTTTTATAATCACTTCACATGTTTTTTAGACGATTTTTTTAGTGATAAAAGTCATAAAAATATTTGCGGGTATTATAAAATTCGTGCTTATATATGACGTTTTAATTTCCTGTAAAATCATTAGGAACAGAATTTGGGAAGAAGGAAATGAACACACCAAGTTCATTGCGAAATGATAACTGCATCTGTTACATTGTTGGAAATAGCAAAATTTGATTAATTATATCTCTATACTCATCGTAAAAGTAAATCTATCTTTGGTGGGCAGTGTTTCAATAAGCATAAGCACACACACACACACATATATACATACATTTATATATATATATATATATATAATTCTTTTTGTGGTACAAAATTTAGATCAATTTACATGATGATTAAAAACTTTTTTTAATGAAAATGAAGGCTAGCTAACCAGGTTTCGTTCCTCGCTCAACAGAGCTAAATCGAGGAATAGTCGGTCAGATTTACAAGGTAGACATAAATTGCAATATATGCCAAACTGATACGTTATTCTGAGTATCCAGTCATTTACGTCATATTTAGTCCGTGTTATTTAGATCAAATATCAAAAATTCCAATCGATGTTACTAATTACATATTCTATCTGACTTAAATGTTTTCCTCCGTAAGAGAAACCCCCATATATACACCATAATCTTTATTCCACATGATTCATTGTTAAACCTCTCTCTACAACTTTCAAATTCTAACATTGTTTTTTCTACTCAACTTTAAAACTTTGGAAACATTTCTTGAAAAAATATTTTTTCATATAGATTCATTTGTTTGGACATCATCAAATTTTCCAAGTTTTTGGTAATTTTTATTTCACTGTTTTTTTTTCCTCTGGCGATAAAAAGTCTATCTTTGAATCTTCATGGTTTAAAAGATCTTTTATGTTTTCATGTTTTAATATTTGATGCTTATATTTTCATCATTTCAGTTTGTCTTATATTAATGATCTATCGGTTATATCGAGAATCTCTTTACCACCACACGATCTAATTTAAGATTTTCATCTTTATATTATTCAATTAATATATATATATATATATATATATATATATATATATATAGAGAGAGAGAGAGAGAGAGAGAGAGATGTATATTTACGATTATAAGAAAATGTACACTAATGAGGTATGTATTCTCTACATAATATTTCCAATTATGACTGAATGAAAATGAATGTTTACTTTCAGAACACATATATCAAAGCAAATGCTGTAGTTAATTAACACTCATGAGTTTATATATATATATATATATATATATATATATATATATATAAACTTATATTAAATGACTATATCTTTTGGTTTAAAAATGATGACTATATATATGTATATATATATATGTATATATATATATATATATATATATATATATATATATATATATATATACATATATTATGTAATGTGTTGTTGCAATGTTGGCATAAAGCATTATTGGATATAAATGCCGACGGTGCCAGTCTCAATGGGTTTTGGTTCGATTTCTTGTTTGAGACGTATGTTAGTTTAGTTATATTGGAGTTGTGATACAGCAAAAGAGTCAGTATATGGATTACTACACATATACACATACACACGCATATATATATATATATATATATATATAGAGAGAGAGAGAGAGAGGGGGAGAAATTGATAACGTCTCTAACGTGAGAAAAGGGTTTAAAGAAACTAGATTACGAAGTCGATTTTGAACTCAGACAAAGCAATGAAAAGGGATCTTAGTGGCGTTATCATTTGTAAGCATTATGTTGATACCACCTGGCATGAATTTTCATAGAACCTGCTTGCGTGTGTATTTTTTATTTGAACAGGCGGACGAAGGTTGACTGCATTTAAACATCATTCGTTATTTTTTGCATTCATTTTTATACTTGACGAAATATTGCTCTGTACTAACTTGCAAATGTTAAAACGTAATATTAACAAATATCTCGGTTTAACTTCATACAGTCTTATGTTAGATATGATCCTAAATAATAGCCCGTTCACCTCCATGTGTTCGATTAGTAACCTCCAAGGACCATGTGACACTATGCCTTGTTTGAGTTGCAAAAAAGTAAAAAAATATAATTTTATTGTTTTTTCGAGTTTTTTTTATACCAATGTAAAAATCTTGCTAAAATAATCAAATAAAAATCTTCGTAATCTTCAGTATAAGAATGTCTGACAAAGTTAAGATCAGAAAAAAAAATTGTCAACCTATTTTCAGATTCGAAGAGGCCGAGATTGTTGCTGGTGGGTTTTTGCCCGGTGGGTCTTGCCCAGTGGGATTGTCTCGCTGGGACTAACCTGCTGGGTGGGTGGGAATTAGTTGTATTCTTACTCACCTTTTATATTTCTGTTTAATTTTTATATAGAGTTAAGGTTTTTATTTCCATTTATATGTCCATTTTTTATCTGCTTTAAGATGCAATTAATAAAAAAAACAATAACAAATATTTATTTTCAATAGCAAAATATTCTTTATATGTATTTTTTATCGTCCTTTTCTGACGCCGTCGGTTCTCTTCATCGTCGAAGTTTCGTTTATAGTCCAGACAATCTAGCTGTTTTTTTAACTGAACCTCAAACAAATTGCTAACAAAAGTTTTTAACTTGGATGTTGTGCATGAATAACCCCTCTCTCAGTTTCAAATGTTTACCAAAATTAGCGATATAGGTCAACAGTCGCCATCTTTAAAGGGTCCTGCCGATTATAGTTTCCCTTCTCTCAACTCAATTACTGTAAGTTTATCTTCAAAATTAACAAATGTAACCATGTGAAATTGGAAAAAACTAACAGTTTTCAAAAAGATAAATATAATTATAACTTCTTAGGGTTTGATTTGTTTTATTTTATTTTACGGCATATCAACCTTTTAAGATCAGTTAATGCCGAGAACAATCATTTTTTTCCACATGTAGGTTTTTTAATAACACAATGTGCAGACCCCTTTATAATTTCTTTTGTCTTACTTTTGCCTCTTCATGTATTACTGCAGGAGTTTAATAAATAATCTGTGATATTTGAATTTCAGGAAGACCATCGCGAAGTACTGATAATTATGGATGCTGACAACAATGATGAAGAAACATTCATCGTCAGCCAGAAGAGAATCGTTTTCAATAATAGATCTTCTGAAAAACGTGAAGAGAATATCATCATTCAGATTGGTCAACGTCTTACAAGAAATGCAGACAGCGTTGGATCAACCACAAATACATAGAAATTGACCATGAAAACAGTTTTACCAATGATGAAATGCCATCCCTTGAAATCCGCTCTTTGTGTGGGTTTAACTTTAAGAAACATTGTCTTTTTGTTGTTCTGGATCAAAATCTGAAAGAAAGAAAAGAGGTGTTGATGTTTCCCATGTAGAAACTATTGAGTTTAAGACCATAGTGTTAAAAGTTGGTGATAAAATCCGAGAAAATGATGGCTGAGCATCCACTGTTAAAGGTAGAATAGGTAGAATATGTTTTGCAAACTTTGATTCCAATAAAAACATTCCTAAGGCATTCTTCTAAGAAACGAAATATTGGTAGACCAGAGAATTCAGAGAGAAAGCCGGCATTTCTGGAAGTTGCTAATTATTTGCAGAAAAGTAAGGAGAAGCAACTCACGATTGTTGATCTATTAAAAAAATATAGTAAATTCTAGAGGACATTGACGTTAAACCATAAAGTCTCTCATACATGAAATCTTAATTGCTAGAACATTTCAAAGACAACGTTCTTAAATTAATGAGAAACATAATATTGTTACATTCTCAATGAATTTCATGCACAGGGCCGCTCAAGAGACAATTCAGAATCAGAGGCCATTCGGATCAGGAAAATATTTGAAGCAAATACAATAATTTGAAACTTGCATCAATAGATAAAGCGATAATACGGGCTGTTAGACCCAGTTAGATTTAGCAGTGGAAATGCATAACCAATTTGGATCGAGGTTCTTAATTGACACTCTGTATAAGCATGGTTTCTTTTCATCTTACTCGGAAGTCCAGAAATTCGAAAAAAGCGCTACTCTTGTTCATGGCGCTGAAACTCCCTCCCCTATTGAAACTGAATTTGTGCAGTTCGTAGATAATATGGACCATAATGACAGTAGTATTGATGGATCCAACACATTCCACGGTGTGGGCATCATAGAATCGTTTAAGTCTGAGAAAGTTAAAACAAAACCAGTTCCAAGGATTCAGGTCCTTTCACAAGGTATAAGTAGGGGGTGGAAGGATCAACATCAAATACATAGGTTCACAGCAACAAACCACCAGTGACATTTAAAGAACTCCAGGCCAAGAAATGTGTCGATTCCATTGTCAATGTTAACATCCTTTACGAGGTTTCACTAATTTTACATCCATCTGACTCGCATGGTCAAGCCTTATGTAGTCAGTGCACAAAGGAACATATCTTGGAAAATCAGCAACAGTGTTTTTGCCAATGATCGACATGGACCCTTATAACCCAACTTGTTTGTACTCAACGTTATTTTACATTCGTGATTTAGCCAGGAAAAACATTACCTCACTAATAACATTCGATCAGCCACTTTGGTACAAAAACAACGATGATCGTCGAGTCACAGCAAAATTCCGTATGTAATTCTAAATCATTTGTCTTGCAACTTGGTGGGCTCCATACACAGATGAGCTTGCTGGGGTCAGTTGGTCATTTAATGACATGTTCTGGATTGCAAGAGCTTTTTGAACGTGTATATGCTGAAAACAGTCAAGCACATACTAAGTTGCAAGAGTCATTTGTGCTCATATATTAGTTAATGCTGCTCTGAATGCTATTGTTTTAACGAAATCCTATCATTTGCCAGTTTCACGTGTCACTAAGGATGATCAACTGATGAAGAAGAGTCATTTCCTCAAAATGAAGACCTCAAGGAAGGTCAGGGGCTATTGAAATGGCTCCCTGATAGGACTGAGACATTGGATACTGTTCTGTCATCAGGGTTTGTGACCAGGATTACACAGAGAATCAACCATGTGAAGGATGCGATGGTTGGCCAGCGAACAGCAAAATTGTGGATTCAATACCTTGATATGGTGAAGATCCTGCAATTGTTTATCGAGGAAGAGCGCACCGGGAAGGGAGAATTGCACTCCGATGCTACTTTACTTGCAGAAAATGAAGGGTCTGCTGAAATGCCATCCTGAAGTGACCAGAAGTTTTCTGAAGGATTCCATGTGATTAGACGGAGTGATCGCTACTGGGATGGCATGTCGATGGATCTGGTTATTGAACAGGTGCTAATGACAAAGCAGGAAGACGTCGGGACGCCTTACTCATGGCAGAGGAATGGACGAAGGTCAACGATGCGCTGAAATCAAGTTTACAATGCAAAAACTAGCAGGCATTCGTTATGGCACTAGTGACCAGCATCAGAAGGCTACTTTAGTAATAAAAATGCGAGATGTGAGTCTTGATTCGTTGTAATTTGCCATCTGAAAGTTTCCATCCCTACTTGTCAGGTTTTAGCTGGTTCTTACGTTTTCGTTCTTGAATTTGCAAGTAAACTCGAAGGCTGTGCGCAATGACAGCAGCAAATTTCGTAGAAAACCACGGCTGGCTGTTTGGTTTTTGCTAGAATTTTTGGAGAGTATGAAACGATCTATACATATCATTAACCATTTCGTCAGATCTGATACTATAGAGGAAACATCCTTTTTAAATACGGAACGCAGAGGTAGATCTGATATAAATATACGGAAGCTATTCCAGTAAGGCATCGATAGTTAGTATCGATATACTGTACAATGGAAAGGTACGTCTGAGGACTTATTACATTTCGTTTTTACCTTAACTGATATAACAGAGTGGTTGGAAGATTCCAGTGGAGACAGAACGGAAGATTAACATAGCTCAGGGCAAGTTTTGAGGAAAAAGTTCAGGAGACTTGCATACTGACCGTCAGTGTCGGACACACGGGTGGGTTCGTGAACAATCTGAGTGAGATCATAAGCAACGGATAAATCATGACAGAACCTCCTTTCACAATCTTTCTTGTTCGAGTGGGTCAGCCATTCTAAATTGTGGACATTGAAGTCACCACAAATGTGAATGGTAGCCGAAGGATGAGCAGACAGGATGTGGTCGATTTTCTCAGATATACTCTTAAAGATAGTAACTCCGCTGTTGTGGGTGTGATAGAAGGCAAATATAAAGGCAATACTGTGAGCAAGTGCAACTCAGAAGCACATATAGGGTAATTTAGGATCTTCTCTGGAGATGTCCTTACCATATGGAAAGTCATGCAGGAACATATTCTATGTCCATGGCGATCCTGGGGGTCAGATATGGGCGTTAAGTTAGAGTATCCTTTAATTACAAATGTATCTAGGGAAATAGTCGGTCCAATGCCAGTTTCGCTTGGAGATATTAGGTCTGGCTTAGTCTCCTGTAATTGGGTTTCAACCTCTGGGAGGTTGGAACGCAGACCTCTGATGTTGGAGAAGGAGATATGGGGGTCTACGTCGGAAGTTGGAGTTCTGGGTTTTATCGTGTATTTTTTCTGGAAACTTTTCACGATGGAGTTTTGGGATTTGAAGAATAAGTCGACAGACTTGCTAAGAGCAGGGCAAAGAGGGAAAGTAAGAGAGAAAAATAAACAAAGAAATATCTATATTTTTTGTTATATATATATATATATATATATATATATATATATATATGTGTGTGTGTGTGTGTGTACATATATATATATGTACATATATATATGTGTGTGTGTTTGTGTGTGTGTGTGTTAGTATTAAATAAAAAGATGAGGAATAAAAGTTACATAGAATTTTATTGTATCCTCATATAATAAGAAGTAAAATGAGAAAAAACGAAGGAGAAACCTCTTTAGGCCATGGCATTTCGAAGTTAAATTACGCAATGACATAATTACACTATTTCCTTGCCTAGGCCCATTTTGCGTCTAATACTTTGACGGCTTACGTACTTGTGTTCATGCTTATATGTTCACATACATATATATGCTTATACATATATATATATATATATATATATATATATATATATATATATATATGCTTGTATATATATATTATATGCGTATATGTATGTATATATATTTGCGTGTCTCTATACTGATTCACTGAATTTACACGTTATTTTTCACATCTTATCTGGCATCCTATCATTTATTTTTCACTCCACTTCCTCTCATTATTAAATTCAGCTATTTTACTCTTTTTCTATCTCTGGTTTTTCTTGTGTGCCTGCCTCATTTCTTAGCCTTTCTCTTTTTGCTCTACATTAAGTTTTCTTATGTCTTCACCCTCTATCCCATTTTTCTGCGATTTTCTCGCATCCCTCCTTTTCCCGCTTTTTTTCCTTGTACTCTTCCTTCTTTCTTTATTTTTTATAATTTTTTATGATACATTTCTGGATTTAAATTTTTGCTCATGATCTATTTTGTCTGCGTTCTTGATTCCTGGATGACAGTATTTTTGGAATCTCTTTTCATCCTCTTTTAGTGACTTTACTTTTCAATATACAGGGCTTCTGCAGTCTCTGACAGACTATGGATACCCTCCTGAGTCGACATTATTAAATACCAGTGGTAAGTGAAGTGTATGTACAGGACAACTGAAAACAAATGCCGAGATAAGCGGAGAGCACATACAGCGCCTAGAATTTCCAGACTCAACGTTGCTTAACTTCGGTGATCTGACGAGAACCGCTGTATCAACGCGATTATGCCATACACTTTTCAACTTAAGCTCAATTATTAACTTGGTTTAGAGTTTTATATAAGTTTAATTCACCCAGTTTCTCTTATAATATTAGAAATATATATATAATCTAATGTTATTTAGAATGCTATAATTGATACAGTGCCAAATTTGGTAGAAATTGGTTTTCAAAGATGAAATTAACTTGCTTTCGTTTCTGGAGCAGCAGAAGGAAATTAGGCAAACGTCACCAAAATAAATAATTCAAATGTTATTTAAGTTGACAGTAATCAATCATTATATCGATTTATTGATCCAATTATATTTTGGTCACACCTTTGTGTATGTCTATAAGTATGTGTACATGATTATATATATATATATATATATATATATATAGAGAGAGAGAGAGAGAGAGAGAGAGAGAGAAAGAGAGATGCTTATTTACTCTATTTATATATTATTGCATTTCTTCTAAGTTAAGGTCGAGAAGTTAATTTGATCTCTGATTTCTATCAAAACATCTCTTATTGATTATTTCTCTATTTCGCATGTATGCGCGTAATCATTATTCTTACTGCATTTGTAAACAAATTATTTTTCATCCTACTGACTCTTTTTGACATGATTTTTTTCTTTGGGGTTTAAAATTTCTTTCTGCTAATATCTAATATTTTAAACTTCTCTATTTTTCTTACAATATGTTGCACCGTTACAAACTTTTTCGGACATTTCGGATACCTTACTAACACATTAAATTCTCTTGGGGATTTTTTTATTAGGATCCTTGTCTTGGTATTTATTTTTGGCTTATCTTATTTTAGACAATTATTGTTTTCTCCGGAATGCCACTTCAAAGAAATCAATTGGACAATCTATAACGTTTGGAATTTTTCTTCCTTTATCTAAAATGTCTTTATCCTTTATTCTTTATTATATATACTTTTAATTTTACTCCTTTCTATAAGAATTTTAATATCCATTATTTATTCATTTTCCGCCATTATTTCTCCAAGGTTTTTCTTATTCTTTAATGGTCCACATTATTTTATTCCCTACTGATTGCTTTCATTGGTAAATGTTCTTAAGTCGAATTTTTCTTGATATATCCTTATATTTATATAATGCCGACTTTTTCCATCTTATGATGAGAAGAATTTACCTTCGAAATGGCATGGTCTAAAGGGGTTTCCCGTATTTTCTTATATATGAATCGCTGCTCTTAACCGAGTAAAGCTTTTCATATCTACATAGGTCTGATTTATTAGAGATAAAGGTTCGTTTAATAATATAATCACTTAAAATCTGCAGGAGTGCTAGTAGTGCGAAGCGCGTGCGACTACCTTGTATTAGACACAAACGGATAGTAAGCTCCGCTTACCCTTTATCGTATTCTAGTAAAATTTTCGATTAATATATCTTTCTTAAACCTAATCCGTGTTCCGTGTTTTCCTTTCGTAGTCCCAACCTTGTGCCCCCATTATATATATATATATATATATATATATATATATATATATATATATATATATATATATATATATATATATACGAGTATATATGTATATATATATATATATATATATATATATATATATATATATATAAACTCTGTCAATCGCTTTATTGCAGATTAGTAAAATATCAATATTTCCCTCAAATACACGTTACAAAAAAAATGAAAATTGTACCATCAAAGGGTTGCTTTAAGTTTAGTTATTTCTCAAAATGTTATTCAAACTCATGCTATATTCACGAAGTTATGGCATTTCATTTATTATCAAAGAAATCTTATTTATTATCAAATAAATTTTATTTATTATTAAAGAAATTTTATTTATTATCAAAGAAATTTTATTTATTATCAAATAAATTTTATTTATTATCAAAGAAATTTTACTGTCCATCGCTTTATTGCAGATCTCTTACAATGCCAAAAAAATCAGGCGAATAAAGGTTATCGAAAAACAAAGTATAGTTGCTGGACTATATAGGAGCTGGAATGGAATCCAAAAACCTTGGCTGCATTCTTGAACAACCGGAACACCAAATCCAGAAAAATAAGGGCATCAGGAGAAACCTTTTAGATCGTGATATTCGGAAAATTTCGTAGGGAAGTTAACCGAAACACAAACAACACCAGTGCTTTCGTTTTTGCACACGCTGGAATCGCTCCAAGATCCAGGCATGCCCGATACAATGTGTTGAATGAGATGGCAAGGAACATCAAACCTCTTCTAATGCCTTCATTGAGAAAACGAATGGCTTGGACACAAAATTAGATGAAAATGGATTTCCAACAAGTCCTATTTAAGAATGAGGCTCATGTTATTCTTGATGATCTGGATAGATGGACCAAAGTTTGAAACCCGAACGGAACTCCAACCCGTTAAAGAGTTCATCGCCAATTTTGGCTGGGAATCATTGGAGATAAGTTGGTTGGACCATTCCTAGTGCCAGAGGGTGTAAAGTTTACCAGCAATGCGTACACGGCTTTTTTGGGTAATCATTTGTCGACATAGTTAGATGACCTACTATTGTCACGTCGCTTTAAGATGATTTTATACATGACAATGTACCATCCCATTCTGTTTGGGGCGACTGCATCCTTCCTTGAATCTATGGAATTCATTAGGGAAACTCCCATGACCTGATCACCGTGCTTTCCAAACCTTAACCCCATTGAATATCTCTATCAATATTAAAAAGAGGAGTTTATGAGGGAGGAGAGCAATTTACTTCAAAGGATGCCTTGTGGAGAAACATAGCTGATGTTGCTAGAGCCATAACTCCTTTTAAGATCAAAGAATTGACTTCCTCGGGGGACAAAATGTTGTTTTAAATTATTTTTTTGAAATGGTGGATATGTCGATAAATAATTAATTTATATGAGGTCCATACCTAGGATATGTTTTTATTTATTATTCTTTGACAGAAAAATATAATAAAAAGTAAAGTTCGCAAGATTATACATTGTATTTTTGACCTAGAAATTTTTAAGAGACCTGCAATAAAGCGATAGACGGTGGAAAGTCCACTATAAAGAATAAAATGTCATAACTTCGTGAATATCGCATGAATTTTAATAAAATCTTTGGCAATAACTAACCCTACAGGAGTCGCTTGATCACATAATTTTCATTTTGTTGTGACGTATATTTAGTGTAATATTGATACTTTACTAATCTGGGATAAATCGATTGACACAATATATATATATAATTATTTATATATATATATATATATATATATATATATATATATATATATATATATTAATTTTGTGTGTGTAATTTTTAGACAGACTTTCAATATTAAATTTCCAGATATCTTACATAATTTAACTTCAGTGCAAATAAGAAAATGCTATATACCAGTATCATGTTTTGGCATATATATATATATATATATATATATATATATATATATATATATATATACATTCTTGTGATCACATCACAAATAACGCACTTGCCTGGCACGGCTTGGGTACGTATTGTGTTAGTACCAGTTGGAGATACGTGCTTGAAAATAAGTACGACTAAGGTGGGCTTCTATTCATTCCTAGGAGATCCAACCGCTCAGACTATACATAATCTCTGATAGTGTGTTAGTTTAATTGCTAATCGTCTAGAGTGTCCGAAACAGAAAATGTCGATGGATCTTCTCGGACGTTTTATTTTGTATGCAAGAGTGCATTTCACCTAATGTGCTGGATTTTCAAAACCAACTTGACATTAGATTTATTTTATTAGAACTTCCCCTTTTGAAAATCTCTACTCCCCTAGAAGTCGTACAACTGTTTTCTTCGATTAATGTGTAAACTTAAATATCGTTGTCTTTTATGATTCCAGAACGTTTCTTTTCTGGTGCTACGAAATAGCATCAGAACAAAAACGCTCTACACCAAATAAATTAGTTTGTTTATCCGTAAGTGTGATTCTTACGGCATATTTTTTGATGTCGCCACAAGCTGGCTCTCTTACCAGTCGGTATTTGTGGCTTAGTCAACAATCATATTCTTGTGATGAAGAACCCGTATGGAGTCATATTCACCCAATCAAGTTTTAAACAAGTGTCGCCTTGTTATCGAGTTCGTGTGTCTGATGATTTGTATTAGTTATCTAATTCAGGAATCGCCAGAGTTTTTGAATTGGAGGAGGTCATATTGCTAATTTTTTTTAGAGCTACGCAGGTCATAAAAATGATCTAAACGTGTTTTATAATGTTTTACTCTTTAGCTTTGCTTTTTAGTGAAATTAGTTCTTCAAAACCTCATTCTTTTAATCATTTTTCTGAACAAAAAGAAAACCCCCAACACATTTCCATTTTTTACATTTATTATGAATATTTTTACGTTTTCCATAAGAGCCCCAAGGGCCAGATTAAAGACCATAGTGGGCCAGATCTTTCCAGCAAACCGTAGTTAGGAGACTACTGGCCTAATTTGTTTCTCAATAATATCTTACTTCCAACTAACCTAACTAAACAACGTTGAGCCTAGTAATTACTAAAATGGGTGACCAATTTGGGAATTCCAGGCGCAGTATGTCGGAAGACGTCGACACCTCACTGCAAGAGTTGCAAAATACTAACGTCGTCATCTCCTCTGACAAGGATGTACATACGACTGGGGACCGTTTGTGAATTTCATACTCCAATGAAACTTCCTCCTTCAGAGGAAGCCGGTTAAACCCGAATAGGATTAGTGAGCCTCCCCCCACACACAACTAACCAATACATTTACAGTTCTGAATTTTTAAGATGAGTGATAATTATATTATTTGGATTAATTGGACTAATGTTCTCGTCTGAATGCTATTTGCACAACGTTTCGGTCGATGTAACCGTCGACCTTCTTCATATGTTTGAGTCGTATCAGTTATTTTTACCTTAATCTAAATAAGAAGCCTCTGAACTGTAAAGCTAACTCCCACACCTTTTCCTTTACGAAACATAGCGGCTTATTATTTTGAAATATTATATCGATCGAAATGTTGTGCAAATATGACATTAAGATGAGAACATCAGTCTGCTTAATCCAAATAATACAAAACTAACCTTCCTATTGTTATGATCCTAAACATATATTTTTCGCTATGTTTAAAAATAAAATGTAACGATGTTATTTTTATATCTTTTGGTTTTGTAAAATGTCAGTTTGACAACTACGCATCGAATTTCTCTTGCGGACATGTGCAACTGATAATATTCGATAGATTTAAAAAATGTTGTAGCAATACATATTTAATTGAAGTTGCGTCTTAACGTTCGTTTAACCGTACTTCTTGGCCATGATAGCTTGGATACGATGAATGGTGTCGTTTTTACAGGGAAGTCACCTCTTATTAAAGCCGAAATGTCACTCAAGGATAAGAGTTAATGAGTGTCAGCTGATCGGTACTCGTGAAACTTGGGTAGTGTTAATTAAATGAAGAGGATGGCTCAACAGAAACGTGTTACCATTAGACTTGAAAACGGCCATGTCAGCTATAGTCAGGTAGGAAGCAGCTCACTGGTATTGCGTTCCATTTTATTCACGTATAAACATACGTGAGTAAAATGGAACAATTGGATATCCTTTAATTACAAATTGATCTAGGGAAATAGTGGGTTCAATACTAGTTTCGCTTAGGGATATTAGGTTTGGTCTAGTCTCTTGTAATTGGGTTTCAACCTTTCGAACCTCTCTTAGAACGCAGACGCCTGATGTGGGAGAAGGAGATATGGGGGGGGGTATGTTGGAAGTTGGAGTTCTAAGCTTAATCGTGTATTTTTTCTGGAAACTTTTCACAGTGGAGTTTTGGGATTTGTGGAAGAGGTCGACAGACTTGCTTAGGGTAGGGAAGAGAGGGAAAGTAAGAGAGAAAAAGAAACCTAGAAATATCTATATTTTTGTTATATATATATATATATATATATATATATATGTGTGTGTGTGTGTGTGTGTGTGTGTGTGTGTGTGTTTGTGCGCGCGTGTGTGTGTGTGTATGTATGTTTCAGATACAGATAGTAAATAAGTGAAGATATCTGTAATTGTAGCCAGACGAGCGTCTGTCGCGACTGTTCGATAGTGAGGGACCATAGATAGAAACTCAGTAAAGCGCCTGCGATGAAAACAATGATAAAGCAGATATAGCCTTTTCTCTGTGTGCGCGCGTGTGTGTGTGTGTGTGTGTGTGTATGTGTGTGTGAGAGAGAGAGAGAGAGTAGGGAAGAGAACTGGTTTTCGCCCACTAGATTATGAATCCGATTTTGTAATCTGGAAAAAATGCTGTAAACAGCTATTCTCCATGCGTGGTGACAGTACTCTATCTTATGGCGTATTTGGCTCTTATACAGGTAAAGAATTGTGTCGGGAGTGAAATAATTTTTTGAGCGGTAGATTGATCCAAGCATTTTATCAGCAACATTTTATGAGCAACATTTTATAAGCAACATTTTATGAGCAATATTTTATCAGCAGTTCTTTCAAAAAATCTTCCAATTTATTAGCCGTAAATTGAGTTCCACGGTAAGAAATAGTTTTATCAGGAATAATATTATCCATTTAAAGAGTGTTTTGTATTCTCGTAAGAGCATATGTCATATTGAATCACAATTTGTATTCTCGTAAGAGCATATGTCATATTGAATCATTCAAATATATTAACCATTTAGAATATACTAGCCTGGGTCCCCGGCGTTGCCCGGGTGTGTCGCGGTGTGTGTAAAGGGGGTTGGTTGAGCAAATAAAAAAAATGAATTAAAACAACTTAAAATAGCAGCGAGTACCCGTGTCAGCGCAAAAAAATATAGGAATAATATATATATATAATTGTGGAGATTTTAAGGGGCCACGGTATAGATAGTCAGCACAAATACCAATGGTTTCATCCAAAGGTATATTAGTAAAAAGACTATTAATGCCCCTTAAAATCTCCACAATTTCCTGAACGAATTTTCGTTGAACTGATGGAACTTGCTACTAAATCAGTCTCCTTTAGTTTCAACAATATTATGTACCGTCAAATTGATGGGATATCTATGGGTAGCCCTCTTGGTCCTTCGTTAGCCAACATTTTCGTTGGATTTTTGGAAAACGAATTATTTTCCAAAATTACTAAGCCAGCATTCTACACACGCTACGTTGATGATACTTTTGCATGCTTTCCCTCTCGGAGTGAAGCTGAACAGTTTCTTCGTCTTCTTTGCAACCTGCATGCTTCTTTACAATTTACTATGGAGGTTGAAGACTGTAGCTCTCTCCCATTCCTCGACGTTCGTGTTTCTAAAGTTGGTACTACGTTTGAGACCTCTGTTTATAGAAAACCTACATTTACAGGGCTCTATCTTAATTGGTTTTCTTTTGCCCCTCAGTCTAGAAAAATAAACCTCATCAGCGCTCTTACGCATCGTGCACTTATGATTTGTTCACCAAACCGTCTTGATACGGAACTTGAGGAAATCACAAATATTTTTCTTAATAATGGATATCCCATTAATATAATAAAATCTACTATTGAACGTAAAATTACTACATTTAATAGTGGTAAACATATTGGTCCATCACGTTGTCCCATTTATCTAAAATTACCATGGTTGGGTCCTGATGGCCTTCATATTGTTGAAAGGATTTCTTCTGCTACTCAACGTTGTTTTCCAGCTACTATGCTTAGAGTAGTTTACACAACTCGAACCTTTTTCTCTTCTTTTCGTAAAGATGTTTTGCCAACCATTCAAAAGAACTCTGTTGTTTATAAATTCGTTTGTCAGTGTGGAGCTGACTACGTTGGCAAAACATCCCAAAGATTAGAAATGAGAATATCCCAACATATCCCTCGGGATATTCGACTACACCAGGTTTCGAGAATATCCGGGCACTCCCAAGCTCATGAGTCCGCCATTGGTAATCACCTGTTGAGTATAAATAGGTGTGCCGATCACTATTCCGATGGGTGGTTTTCTGTTCTATACAGTGCTAGGTCGAACTATCATCTCAATATTATTGAGGCGTTAGTTATTAACAACTCTCGACCTAGCCTGTGTAGACAAAAGATTCTGAAACACCAGTTGGAGATATTCATTGATTTAAAACCACCTGAACAGTGAGATATTTTTTTTTCCCCACTGTTCTTCCAACTGAAACCAAAATTCCCTTCTTCCCTCATTCGTTTTCTTAGTTTTTAATTTATCATTCTGACGTTTCCTCTTAGAGGGTCAGACGATAAGGCCTTAAGGTAATTTTAATAATTTCACCTGCCCATTTCTTGTTTTTTTGGTATTTAAATTAAATTATGTTTCCTCTGAAATTTCTCCTTCCATTTTGTTGTACCAAAAATTTACATATATATATATATATATATATATATATATATATATATATATATATATATATATATATATTTAAAATATATATATATATATATATATATTTAAAATATATATATATATATTTTATATCTCGGAAGTAGAGTGAAAAGCATATCTTATTTTTCTTTTATTAATATTATTGGAATCTTTTCTTTAATCCTTGTACACATTTTTGTGAATTATTCCATGGATTTCTGCCTTTGGATTATTATGAACCATCTTCTTCCAAATATGGGATTTCCTAGGATTTTACTTGTACAAATGGAAATTCTTTTAACTTTCTTGAAGATTTAAATTTGGATTTTACCATCACTGGATTTTTTATTTTCCACCAGACTATCCATTCATGTGTAATCACCTTTTTCTTCGCTATATTCCCTGTGCTTCACTTTTTTTGTTTTCAAGTAAGATCTTTGCTTACTTGTTGTTTCATCAAATACTTCTGCATGCAAAATCCGATCCCGCATTTTGCTAATTCCTACCATCTGATGAGAAGGAAAGTATTTCTTCGAAACTCTGCGAATTAAGGACTATCCATTTATCTAGTGTTTCCTTTTCAGATTAAATATGTTTTAACTCATTTCAAAGTGTTTTTTTTAACATATTTTATTAACTTTTTGCTGATATATATATATATATATATATATATATATATATATATATATATATATATATACATACTAGGGTAATGCATCATATTTTTTAACTAAAAAATTGAAAAGTTATGAGGATGGAAGTTATACCATTAAAATGAGTGACCACTTGTGCTTCAGAAACTTTTTCAACATAGTCACTACCATTCTCAAAGCATTTTTACTAGCAATAAGTGATGCTGTGCACGGGCGTTCAGAGCGCGCCTCGTCACTCACATTTCTGTGCTAATTTAAAATCGACTAACCCATCTCCTTACTGAGCTAACATCAATTGCATCGGCTTCGTAAAACATTCAACAAACGTCGGTGATCAGTTCAATCTTTTCTGAATGGAGGAATTCACCGATGCATCTCTGCTTCTGACACACGTCCATGGCAGAGGTTGCTTTCTTTGAGTCTCATACTGCCAATATTTACAACAGAGGGTATATATATATATATATATATATATATATATATATATATATATATATATATATATATATATATATATATAAGAGAAAGAAAATTAAAACTGTAAGTTGAACTTTACAATCAAAATTTATTGTTCGATTGAATACTCCAAAAGCAATTTATAAAGTCCTTGTCTTGATTTTGATTGCAAAGTTCAACTTAACGTTTTAATTTTCTTTCTCTTATAATAAGCTATACTCTCTACAGTTGGGATGAAATTTTCTATATATAAATACTGTTATTTATAATAATTTGAAGTTTACCATTGCGTATATCAGGTAAACACTGCATCCCTATGTTTTCATTAATATATATATATATATATATATGTATATATATATATATATAATCGAAGTAATTTCGTTTCCCCAGAGTATAATCCAGTGAAACTTTACTAAATATCTCTACTCATATATAAAAGCCACATTGTTTGTCTGTGTGTCTGTATGTGTGTGTATATATGTATACGTAATAGTTTGTTTCGTATAAACTCCAAAACAGCTGAGGCGATTTTTATGAAATTCCACCTAAAAGTACTTTATGTATTCTTATACAGACTTCGTATCGAAATATTTCTGATAAATATCGACAATCGATAATCAAATAAACACCCCATTAAAGATAGAACAGTTCCATTTTGACCAAAGTTAGCATTTTTACAGCCTAACATCACAAGTGCATTTGAGATGTTTTATCACAGCACAAGCAGATCATGGCGTAAAATTCAGCAGTATGGTCTTTGAGAAGACAGGGGCACGTTCGAAATGAATGTTTCTCATTAGCGCACAATTGAATTATAACGCTTGACTTTTGCTTTTTAGACTTTAATTTAAGTCATATAAAAATACTTTCATAAAATCAACAGTAGGTTCTCAACAGTGCAATTTAAACTACAATGTATTGTAAACTAAGTCACTGTGAGGGGGCATGTGAGCTTCTCCCTGTACATTGCGAGGGGTTCCCTAACCAGAGCAGGTAACGAATCGCTTTGATTGACGAATGAGCGAATTCACCGATATTTTATGACAATCAATGTGTAGGAAGTGTGGAACATTCCTTGATTCTCATTCGATCCTGAGCGAGGTAGAGTCTACCTACTAGAATTTTAAAAATGTTCAACAATAAATAAAGCTCCATATTTATTTGGTAAAGATTTTTGTTTATAAAAACATTTTCTTTTTTTGCTACAGATTTGCAGAAATGTTTCAGTTCTAGCTGAAAACCTGCTGAACTGTCCAAAATCTGCTTTAAATGAATGCAAAAAATCATTTAAAAAGTAACAACGTATTAGAGTCACGTGATTCATTAGAATTCCATTTTTAGAATTGCATAACACAACGTTCAAATTTCAACTATTTTCAATTTTTATTTTTTTATCGTCGAGGAATATTTAAAAGTAAGCCAACTCAGCGCGTTGAATCAGACATTCAATTGTTATTATTGATGACCTTTACAAGTTTAGTTATAAAAGCTTCGCTCACTACCTCATGGCGTAAGGAAAAATTTGGGCCGATTTTCTGCTAGTTAAACGTACACACACACATATAGACACGCACAGTATAGAAAACACACATGAGAAGAAAGATGTTTTGTATTATATATTTAGAGAGAAAGATAGGCAAATAGATAGATATAAAGTAATTATACTTTATGAGCTATTCAGCTGGTTTTCTATTTGTATTATTTTAAACGCATACTCACTATACTTCTTACAAAATAATGGTTGGCTAGATATTTATCTGTCCATTTTGTGCCTTTGATCTGACTAAAGGCATTTAATATATATATATATATATATATATATATATATATATATATATATATATATATATATATATATAAAGCTAAATGTGTGTGTGTGTGTGTGCGTGCGTGCGTTTCTGGTCACGAATAGACTTCTATATGGTTGACTATTTTAAAAAACTGATTACATATAATGATAGAAGATGTATCGAGACACAGGAATGGGTATGTTTGATCTGGCAGAACGGTGGTTCATTAAAATTGTGGGATCTGCGTTCGCGCCTGGTCCACAAAGTATGGAAATAAAAAAATTAAAAATTAAAAAAAAAAAGGTTTACAAGTGTTTTTGATATAGATGTACATAAGAATACGTTGATAAGTGTGTTTTAACTTAAATAGAGATTGTGAAATAAAATAGTGCGGTCTGCGTTCGCGCCTGGCCTCCATAGAATGGAAATAGGCACAAACTTTAATAAAGACTTTTCATATCTATCTGCGTAAGTATACTTTGATAATTATGTTTCAGTTTGAAGGAATATGGTATAATAAAATTGTGGGGTGTTCGTTTGCACCTGACCTCCATAGAATGGAAATATGTCACAAAGTTTAACAAGTTTTATATAGATCCGCAGAATATTGTGATAAGCGTTTCAGTGTGAACAGATATGGTATAATAAATTATGGGGTTTATCCATTTTATTTTTACTTTCATCATATTTTGCTTTGGTTTTAATACCCCCAAATTTACAACCCTTCCTTTTCATAACCTATCATACTTTCATAAATCAGAGTCCATTTTCTGTAGGCTGTTTTTGAACCCAGTCAACGACGGGTACATTTGCTAGTATATATATATATATATATATATATATATATATATATATATATATATATATATATATATATATATATATATAATGTAATATAATATAATATAGCTACTTCATTTAATTACATAAATTAATATACGAAAGTATACATTTATGCGTATACTTTAAGTATTTACTTCAACAGTGCTCAACATGTAGGTAGAGCTAGGTAGTAATAACTTACTATATATATATATATATATATATATATATATATATATATATATATATCATAGATTATTTCGTTATATTAAAGTATAATGTTCGCCCAACAACTATGTTGTCCGAATTTTAGTGTTCCTTTTTCTCCGGTGTTCAGTACCTGAATTTAAAACGCTGTAAAAAGAAATACTTCCATTCGGAGGAACATCATGACTACTCTGGCTCATTTTTATATAACTTTATTTCATGTATTCACAGGTGTGGGATTTCCCTCGAAGTTTGACAACGTTTCTCTAGATTTTTACATTTTTATTAAATTCGTACTAGAAAGTTTTCGGAGTGTAAGAGACAATTTCTCTTCTCCCAAGTTAATCTCTCCGATGACTCTAACTGTCTCTCTTCTCTCCCCCTCTCTCTCCCTCTCTCTTTCCCTCTTTTTCTCTCTAGCTCTCTTTCTCTCTCTCTCTCTCTCTCTCTCTCTCTCTCTCTCTCTCTGATAGGTTCTTGTTTACCTGTATATATCAAAATTATTTCTTTGTTCTCCCTTCTCTTTACCTAAAAAAGGTCAATCCTCTGTTTACAGTTAAACATTTTAATTTTTGTTTACCTAAATATTTTCCATTATTTTAATTTGTTATGTTAAACAGATTTTTATCTTTTTGCTTTTTGTAACATTTTGCTTAACGAAAGCTATATGATTTATCGAAATATTTGCCGGTATGGGTCAAGTATTCCTTGCCTTCCTTTATTTTATTTAAATATTAAAATTTGCTTCTACATTCTTTCCGTATAGCTATGCAAACTAGCTAATGTTCAGAGTTCGTCATTTCGCAGAGCCCTACTCTGCAACACTCTACCTCGTATTATACTTCAAAGGTAATATGTAAATAAATATATTGATATATGAACCACAAAAAAATGTCGATTATTGTAACGTGGCTATGACTCAAACCTTTACTGATGTTCAAGTTATTGTCGTGCGCAAAGGAAGCAGAAACATTAAACATGTAGGAAATATTTTGGCGGGTGTCTATTTATTACTTTCATGTCTGTGGTTAAGAAACATACGAATTTTGAACTCGAAATAATAAACGCACATTAAAGAGATTGCCAAGGTTGCTGCAAAGAAAGTGAGCTCTGTCTATGATGCTAGGAAATTACTACCAACAGAGAGTATCCCGTATTTTTAACAAAGCCACAATTCGCCCATTAATGGAGTATTGTTACCACATTTGGGCAGGTGAATCTACCACTAGTCTCTCACGTTTAGACAGAGTCCAAAATCGGATTCATAATCTAGTGGGCGAAAACCAGTTCTCTTCCCTACTCTCTCTCTCTCTCTCTCTCTCTCCCCACACACACACTAGATAACGCACTATCGGCCAAGTCTCAATCTCTGTCCCATCGCTGCAGTGTTGACTCCCTGATTATGTTTTACAAGTACTTTAATGTAATGTGTTCTGATGATCTCATAGCACTTGGCGTACATACACGCAACTAACTCGACAAGTAGCAAAAGTCCACCCCTTCATTATTGAGTTCACTAGAAGTAGCAAAGCCATTTACTTTAATAGTTTTCTTTCCCCAGACTGATAGATTTAGGAATTACCTTCCTGTTTCCTGCTTTCCTGATGACAATAACAAACAAAAGCTTAAATATAATGCGAACAGATATCTCGCTGCTCAGTTTCTTTATAGTCCTCTCATAGACACGATTCCAAATGGTATTCCTTTGCATTTTATTTTTAGTGAAAATGAGTAAAATCCACTCATTGTTCCAATCTTCATGCTATTCATTAGATTAGCAGCGATATTTTTGTCTAAACATGTTTTCCATCTACAGAGTACAACGGCGCAAGATCACGTCCATGTTCTATAAATGTCTCATATAATTAAAACAAGATGGTCCCTCCTACTGTCCAGCTATTGCTAGATTTTCTCGGTCGTTTATTGATCACAAAGATAGCGATGGATTGTCTTAATAAAATAATCAAATCGTTGGACTTGTGATTGAAATGATGAGTGGTTGTCCGCTCGTTAATTCGTACACTCTTCAAGAAGTCGTTTAATCTTCTTTTTTTATGTCGGCCAATTTGTTCGTCGTGGATTGTTATTTTTTACGTACTAATCACGAATTAATTTGTAAGAAAGACAAGAACAGTTTCCCGGATAAAGATGTGTCTATTTAATATGCGCGTTTAGTGACGGAAATTCGATTTCAAATGTCGATGTGATAAACCAGTGAAAATGTCATTTTTAACTTGAGCTTGACATAATGACATATTGACAAAAGTTTTAGGTCCTGGATATGACCTTAAACTATATCCGATGGCGAGGCCCCAGCTGCGGGCTTTGTGGAGTGTGGAGCCACCTTTTAATTGCCATTGCTCCCAGGTCCACTCTGACCCGGAGTGGTAGTACCTGTTAGGGTCCCAACCATGGGTTAAATAGAAACCGACTTAAAAAAACAAAAACAAAATACTCTATTAAAAAATTGTTTTTCAAAATCACTGTATTTGGCATTAAATAACCCGAAAAAACAAAAAAATATGCCGTAAAACAAAAACAAACAAACAAACAAAAATTTTAATTCAAATTTGAGCCTGACAGACTAATTAAAATATTTCAAACTTGAGTTTGACAGATCAACGAAACGATGATTTTTAATTTGAGCATTGGTGACTACGGAAAATATTATTTCAAACTCAATTTTGACAGATTAACAAGTTAGATAATGACGTCTCTGAATTTTTAAGATAAAGATTGATTATTCCTATTATTGGAATTGTGGCGCAATGGTTAGAGTTCTTGGAAAAATCAATTGTAAAAGTGATATTCTCCTGGAGATTAAAGGTTCAATCTTCATTGTAGGCAATCGAAAAATAAAACTGCGAACTGCTCAGGACCTTTATCCAGTCATGGCTGATGGAACAAGAGCATGCTACCCCCGTGAAGTAAATAAAGTGTTCCGTTCGAAATTCCGTCCAAAACTCCGAGTTCGACAGAAACATTCCCGAGTTCGACAAGATACACCTGAAGAAGGTCGGAGGTTACATCGACCGAAACGTTGTGCAAATCACACTCAAGATGAGAACAGTAGTCTGATGAATCCAAATAATACGGATTAGATAATGTCCGACATTGTCCTATATTAAAATACAAAAATAAATAAAAAATCTGTATGGTGTCCGTACTCGTGAGGGAGAGAAAATATTGTATTCCAAAAGCCATGTAAATTGCTCAGTTTTTATTTATTTTTATTTAATTTTATAAAGAAAATCATTTTAAGCCAACTTGAGTTTTTCCAAAATGTTTATGCTAAAATTCACTTGCAAGTTTGAATTATTTTGAGTTACTTCCCTTGATTTTACTATGGCGTTGAGATATCGTTACAGTTCGTTTGTCTACGAGATTTGTTTCCTTCGTTTAAAAATAAAACTACTTGGTTTTAAATATAAGGGAAGTCCTGTCTAAAAATACCAAGCTCCGTATTCTTCATAGCGCTCCGTATTCTTCATAACGCACCGAATTCTTCATAACGCTTCGTATTCTTCATAACGCTCCGTATTCTTCATAAGACACCGATGAGTAGATGTATCTAATAATATGAGGCGCCATTTTACTCTTCGTGTTTAGCTGTGAAAATATGGTCTTAAACTCAAGCGTGACGAACCGACATACCGGCATAATCTATCACAAAGATCTGCAAACGCATCTAAAAATACATTAGAATTCACTGCGAATACAGAAAGGGAACAATGTCTGGCGGGGTATAATTACTTTAACAAGAACGTGCCAGCCATAGCCGTATATTATGTCAGCATCTGAGCATCACTAGTAAGAGAATCGAATTCTCTGGAATGGCTCTGATAACAACGCTAGCTAAATGTATTATTGCGAAAAGTTATTTGATGCAGGTGAAATTAAATGTCGCTTTCATTTAATAGTATTACATAAAGAAAGGCACAGGAGATACGACAATGTCTCATATTGAACGAGCTTTCTCACGTGTAAAGAATATTAGGTGCAATAGCGAAATTCAATTTTTTTTTTATATATTGAATTTCAAGGCAAACCAAATGTCTCTACTTAATTGTCATATTACAGTAATGAATATATCTAAAAAAATGAAAAACCGATAAGGTAGAAAAAAAAATTATTTAATAAGACATTTTTTACGAAAAATTAACGAAAATAAAATGTTTAACTAAAAAGGAAACACCGGAGAATTCAAACAGGGATGTAAATAGCGTGTAGCTATTCCCAAATGTAAATAAATTGTGCGTTAACAATCATGAATTGGAGTATCTTGTCTTGTTTTCAGTATAACTGAATTACTGTCCTTGTTATTATGTCAGGTATTCCCAAAGGAATATTGCGACGTTTTTTTTTTTACGATCAAGGTCTAAAAATCGTTTGTTTTTTTGTTTTTTAAATAATGTTGTAATATTTAAATACTTCTGACATGCAAATTAAATAAATATCATTATCTTTAATTGAAATTTAGGTGCTAGTGCACTTATTGATCAGCGCTATTTCATAAATAGTATTTTCAAGTTTAATTAAAGTTTTATGATATCCGTTTTTATTAAATTGTGAGAGTAAAACACAGATTAGGTATAGAACACCATCTCCTCCCCATGTTAAGAATGGCTTTCTAAATAACGTTATTATTTCAGCACATATCAATAAGTGCTCTAGTACCGAAACTGACACAAAATGTCAGTAGATACTATTGTTTTTTTAATAGATATTTTTTATAACATAAAATCTAAAGTGTAATGTAAAGTACGTAGAAGTCTATTTTATGATAACTAACGTTTCCGAAAAAAAAACTGCTGATATGATAAGAATATAAAGTCTATCATTGCACTTGTTCTTCAGAAAAAAAAAACATTCGAACAGACAAAATCAATTTTAAAAGAATACAATGTGGAATTTCTATCTCTCTCGATCCTCTTAAACCTAAATTATTTAAAAAAAAAAAAAAATGAAAATATATTTTCATATATATATATATATATATATATATATATGCATATATATAGTAAAACTGATAATTAGTAAAAATCTGAAGAGAGTGCTCAATACTATTGCAGAGCAAATATGTGTTTTATTTTTTTTACCGTTTTATCTGTTTAGTTACATATGTTTCGGATGTTGGACCATGTTTAAGATCCAGCAACCTCGTCAGACCTTACAGAAATTATTGTTATGTTTACGATCCAGCAGCCTCGTCAGACCTTACAGAAATGATTGTTATTATTTGGAAATAATAACAATCATTTCTGTAAGGTCTGACGAGGCTGCTGGATCGTAAACATGGTCAAACATCCGAAACATGTAACTAAATAGAAAAAACGGTAATAAAAAAAAACACACACATATCTATATATCTATATATATATATATATATATATATATATATATATATATATATATATATATATATATATAGAGAGAGAGAGAGAGAGAGAGAGAGAGAGAGAGAGAGAGAGAAGAGAGAGATATTTAATTAGAGGTAAATGCTATTAATAAATTTAAATGAAATTATTAGCATATGTTTAAAGATGTCAAAGCAATAACAACCTGAAATCATGTAGGATCGTTTGATTTAATTACTTCTTAAAACTCCTTAAAACATTTTTATCTTTAGCGTTGAATCAAAATTATGTAAATGAATTAATGTTTGAGAAATACGATTTAGTTTAATTTGTTTGCTTTTAATCTGCTTCAAGCGATATAAAAATGGTGAAAAGTTGTTTACTTCGGATAATTACTTTTTACGCCTCGTTGGACGGGTATATCCTCTTCACGCATATATTCATCGTCTGTGTATATGTGTGTGTGTATGTGTGTGTGTGTGTGTGTGTTTATTTGTGTGTTTAATTAAAGGTTTGATAGAGAAATGATTTTATGCACACAAAATTGTTGTAATTAAGATCGATAAATTCGAAAATACCTTTTATATATTCTTCAATCTTGAAGAGGTGCCTCTTCATCTCCCGATCATCCATCTCTCTCCTATCTATTTACATTGTGATGTCTTTCAAGGCTGCTGAGATAGATTTATTTTAAAGTAAATGCACGGCTATACATTATCTTACGATTGTTTCATATTTGTAAATATATGTAATATGTATAGCAATAACATACTGAATTTTCAAGTCTACAACAATTTTAAATGTCCCTACAAAAATAGTCTGGAAACTTATTGAAGGCACCTCTTGTATATATATATATATATATATATATATATATATATATATATATATATATACATATATATATATATATTGTATATATATATATATATATATATATATATATATACATATATATATATATATATATATATACATATATATATATATATATATATATATATATATATATATATATATATATATATGAGAACAAGTAGTTAATAAAACATGTTAAAAAAACACTTTGAAAAAGAGTTAAAAACATATTTAATTTTAAAAAGGAAACACTAAATAAGTGGATCGTCCTTAATCCGCGAAGTTTCGAAGAAATACTTTCCTTCTCATCGGAGGATAGGATTTAGCAAAATGCGGGATCGGATTTTGCTTGCAAAAGTATTTAATGAAACTAAAAGTAAGTCATAGATCTTAATTGATAAAAAAAGTGAAGCAGGGGGAATAGGGTGAAGAAAACAGTGAGTTCACGTGAATGGATAGTCTGGTGAAGGGTAAAGTATCCAACGACGTTAAAATCCAAAAATGCAGAATCCAAGAAAGTTAAATTTCCATTCGCACAAGTAAAATCCAAGGGAATCGCGTTATTGGAATTATATATATATATATATATATATATATATATATATATATATATATATATATATATATATTTGTAGTTATCGACATACAGTCCTGTTTCGTTGTAATACAACTCATCAGTGCTGCTAGACTACTGTGGAATTGTCTTCCTGCTTGCCGGCTGACTACAATATGGTTGTGTTCAAGTCTAAAGTAAATTAGTTCTTGATGAGCGGCTCCATATAAGTTATCAAATTTACCAAATTTTCATTACTAATGATTACTATATTGTCCAATTTCTACTGTACACTTTTTAACCCTTATCCTTGAGTGGCCTCTTGGCCTTGATAATGTAGTGATGCCTATGTAAAAAAAAGTAGTGAGTGAGATTATTTACGACAGTGCTCAACCCAAAGAGGGGGGACTTTTTAAAATATATTTATAGTCATCGAGATACAATCCTGTTTCGTTGTATCACAACTCATCAGTGCCGCTAGACTAGCACCTCTCCCAAGCCCAGGATCGAAGCTAGAACCGTCGTGTTGACAGTCGGCAGTTCTATATATATAATTATAAAACTCAAATGACCTTGTAACAATGTATGTTACCCACTTTCCGGTTTACGATATCCGGTTGCGCATGCGCGCATGACATGCGCACTGAAATATTAACGTTATTATTTCGAAATTATTATTTAACATGGGAAGAGTGGGGTTTAAAATAACTTAAACTTAATACAGAAATGAACGATGTAAAAAAAGCAGACAGTATTAACAATTGTTTATTTGGATAATTTAAACACACACAAAAAAGAACAATTGGGACGCTGAAATATTAACGTTATTATTTTGAAATTATTATTTAACAAGGGAAGAGTGAGGTTTAAAATAAACAAAAAAAAAGAACGATTGGGACGCTGAAATATTAACGTAATTATTTCGAAATTATTATTTAACATGGGAAGAGTGGGGTTTAAAATAACTTAAACGTAATACAGAAATGAACGATGTAAAAAAAAAAAGCAGATATATCAAAATTTGAATTTAACTATAATAAGTATTACGGTATCTGTTCAGTGCACATTTACCTATACGTATGGCCAACCACTTATAATTCAGTAACTGTAATTTTTTTTCAAAAATAATCAATTATAATAAACAAAACGACTCATAGAAATCTATCTATATTCTTTTTTCATTTTAATATACTTTCATAGAAATGTTTCTGTTATGTCAAAAAGAAAATTTTCTTTACGTCACAAGTGTCTCGCTCATACATGAATTCCATAGCTAATATAACACACTGACTTAACGGGTCACGGGTAGTCTAGTATATATATATATATATATATATATATATATATATATATATATATATATATATATATATATATATATATATATATATATATATACTTCGGAGTAGTTTTTATTTAACAATCAGTGGTTATGTAAACGTGAGATTGTAGGTTTACAAAATATTACTGGCAGTAATATTCTATAAGTTATCCCATCTAAACGAGAATTGCTCGATATTCAAGATAGAGCAAATAAATTAAATTGTAATTCAATGAATTTCAAAAAACTCTCATTGAAATGAAATGAAGTGGTTGAGTTTCATATCAAAGAATTTTTATTATTCTAAGCAAGACAAAGAATGTTTTAGAAAGTTTATCTCCTTAACCTATAGGGTTTCGATGTCTACCATCTCATCAGAGGAGTGAAAATATTAGAAAATAGTTATAAAGGTATGCACCCTATTTGCTAAAGATTGGAGTTCATTCTATTTCAATGAGAGTATTTTGAAATTCATTGAATTACAATTTAATATATATATATATATATATATATATATAGATATATATATATATATGTGTGTGTGTGTGTGTGTGTGTGTGTGTGTGTGTGTGTACACATGAGTTTATTAAAGAAAGGCGTCTTTCGTGTTGCAACAAATCGTATTTTCTCTTGTTCTTCATCTAAGAAGAGTCGTCCTAAGAGTAAAGACTCCTATTTTTAACTAAAATGTTGAAGAGCTACGGAGACGCTAACGGGCGACATTTCGTACTCCGGAGTTAATTTTTCTACATAGTCACCACCATTCTCAATACACTTTTGCCAACCATGAACGATAGCTCTACATGGGCATCCGGAGCGCGCTTTGTAATACGAGAATCGTTCCAAAGGTAAAGCCTTTTTTTTTTTCAAATTCGAAAACTTGAAGAGCTACGAAGGCAGGAGTGATATTAAAACGAGCGACCTTTTATATGCAAGCATTTTTTTTCTACATAATCACCACCATCGTCAATACACTTTAGCCAGGAATTCAATAACGCATCTATGCATCTGACGCACATCCGTGACAGTGTTTTTTTTTTTTTTTTTTTTTTTTACACAGTGATCACCACTTATCAAGGCCCGGAAGCCACTCAGGGATAAGGGTTATTGCAAGTACATTACGTTAGTGAGGAGATTTTATGAAGTGTTTAATTAGGGGGGCGGTTCATTAGGAATTTGTTAACATTAGACTTGAAGACATCCAAGTTGTAGTCCGGAGGGAAGCAGGCAGACGGAACAGAGTTCCACAGGCGTGCAGTTCTAAGAAAGAAGCTTTGCTCATGAAATCCGCGTTTTGATTTAGGCACAGATATAGAGTGGGGAAAATTTTTCACAGTGGATTCAGCTAGACGGGTGTTTTTCGTGAAAGATTGGCGAGGGGGGACCAGGGATTGGAGTTCAGACGAGCACCTGCCATGAAAATAACGATAAAACAAGGATAGGCTCGCAACGTCTCTTCTGTGGGAGAGGGGTTGCAGGGTAGAGAAAAGGGCATCCCCCACTAAACCACGAAGTCTATTTTGCTCTCTGTCAAGGCATGATAGGCTGTTTTTGGCAGCTCCTGCCCAGATATGGCAACAGTATTCCATCCTTGGCCGTACTTGGCTTTTATATAGATAGAGAATTGCATCAGTAGTGAGATATGTTCTGGAGCGGTAGAAGGATCCCACCATCTTTCCAGCGACCTTGGCAACAGACTTGATGTACGTGTTCCATTTCAGATCAGGAGTAAAGGTCAAACCCAGAAGCTTGTCAAAAACACGGGGCCTCACCCAGACGAGAGCCATCCATCACAATTGATGCCAGCTGGGGATCAGAGCGTTGATGATGTAAAGACAGGAGTTTGGTTTTTGATGCATTAAAGGTAACTAGCCACATCTTCCCCCACTGAACCACGCGCTCGAGATCAGAGGAGAGAGAATCCGAGAGAACTTCGTCATTTACAGCCTTTGATGTGTTGCCGTAGATGGTCGTGTCATCAGCATAGATGTCAACGAATGATTTAAGTGTGTGTTTAGGGAGGTCATTGATGTAGATCAGGAAGAGAGTTGGGCCCAGTATTGACCCCTGAGGGACTCCAGCATTTATATTGCAGGCCTCCGATTTTTGTCCATCTACCACTACTCTTATGAGCCTATCGGAGAGAAATGATTTAATGATTGAGAAAACATTTCCAGTTATACCGTAGCTGGAAATCTTGTGAAGTAGACCCTTATGCCATACTTTGTCAAAGGCCTTTGATATGTCAAGAGCAATTGCCCTAGAAAGGAAGCCTTTGTCAAGAGATTCACTAATCCTGTGGGATATAACCGTCAGCACATCTGCGGTAGATCTTGCAGAGCGGAAACCATATTGTGTGTCACTAAGAAGGTTATTCCTGCTGAGGTGGTTGACTATTTCTCTATTTAATATTGATTCCAGCAACTTACTCATAACACAGAGAAGACTTATTGGTCTGTACTGAGAGGGAGATGACTTATTACCTGAATTCTTAAATACAGGGCAAACTGATGAGGTCTTCCAGGGGGTCGGAAAGCACTTCTCCTTAAGGCAACGCTTAAATAGTTTCGTAAGTATGGGAGCAAGTTCTGGTTGAAGCTTTTTTAACACTATAATTGGGATGCCATCAGGGCCAGTTGCTTTACTGGAATCTAGGTTTTTTTATTAGCTTGGCGACCTCATGCACGGATATTTGTATGTTACCTAGCTTGGTACTGTGTTATAGGAGGAAATATGGGGAGTTGATGGCCTTCGTCGCATAGGGTAGAATTAGCTGCAAAGTTCTTTGCAAATAGTTTGGCCTTGTCTGACGCTGACAAGATAACCTCTGGTCCATTGATAATGGTTGGGATAGAACGCACACTTCTGTTCAGGATCCTATTTGTTATTTGCCAAAACTGGTGGGAACCAAGCCGCTGATCAGCTACCTTGGATTTAACAGACTGGGCATATAGCTCTCTTGCATTTTTTATTACTCTTTTACAGTGGTTGCTGGCAGTCCTGAAAGCAGCTTTAGTCTCAGTGCATCTATTACGTTGGTAGCTATGGAAAAAGTGATTTCTGTGCGCGATAGCAGCAGCACATTCTGGGGAGAACCATGGCTGGCTGTTAGGTTTTTGTTGAAATTTTTTTTTTTTTTTTGCTTTCTTAGAGTTTTTGTTGCTTTCTTAGAGTTTCACACTGTCAATATCTTCAACAAAGAGATGAAATTTTCAGGTCATGAATGCATAAGTTCAGTCATCATAACAATGCAAGTTGCAATCCTCTCTTATCCATTCGAACGGAATAAAAATTAGGAGACATTACTTTTGAATGCCGTCGTACTCATAGAGAATGTCGATTAACTTCGGTGATCAAGTAGGAGCCGATGTGCCAACGTGATTATGCTGTATATGCGTCAAGACTGGTCACTACAAAAATAGAATACCAGATGATGTATGTGCTCTCCGTTCATCTCGGTATCATTTCCAGTCGTCCTGGCCGTCTTCTTACCACTGAAAAGCAGTTCCGAGTCAAGTACTACAGAACGCGGACGCGCGTATGCAAACACAAAGGAAATGCGAAGTGATATAACTGCAAGGAAAAAGACTATAAAAAGGAGAGTTCACGTTAGAGAAGACGATCGCGTGAGAGACGTCACAGACGTAACAAGAAGTCACGCGTGATGGGAGAATGAGAAAATACATTTCGTTGTTACAACGGGGAAAAGCGAGTTGAAGTTTTTTTTCTTTTATTTGTCTACTTTGTGACGGAGCATACAACGTGTTGGGTAACGTTACACAAGGAAGGTGTGGTTGGATATTACACAACTGTTGCCTTACAATTACACTTGCAAGGATTTCTCAAGACCGAACGAAGACCACGATGAATGATTACATATATAAATACAAACCAGGCATGCCACATGCGGACACTTGATTCAACTTCCTTTTCTTTTTTTGTGAACTTCTTTTATTTTCTCAGCCATGTTTACCATTGAGCTAGCCTACTTATATAAAGGCACACTCTTACATCTACCCCCGTTATCATTGAAGCAGATTTCTCTAATTGTTCTGTTCTGAAAGTTTATTAATATTCACGACATATTCATGAGTTCCAAGTGTTAGTAAGCAAAACCAGCTGTTGTAGTTATGAACAGAATTTTATAGGCAAGCATTAATACACAAACGTTGATCAATTACATAAAACAATGAAACACTGGATTTAAATTTACGTGTGCTGAATGGAAGAACGCATACATTTCCGTGATCAGATAAGTTTTTTCGGGCGTGGTACGATTATATTATGGTAGACGAATATATGTTACACTGACCAACAAAGGAGAAGATAATACCTAGAAGGAACCACCCTCCCCCCTCATAAAAAGTTAATATCACATGGATTACATTTTTTTTTTTTCGAAGAAGCGCTTCATGTATGGTATACTAACTGCGGCGAGTTTTCGGATGGTGTCCTTTGGTGTCTGGTCCAGATTTCTTGGAGCTGATTTGATGCTCTCTAGTTAGTTGTTTTAGTCGAGGGATTCTCTTAAACTGTCCATTTCCTCTTGATATGCCTTGCTTTTACTATGTATTGCTATCCTCAGTGTTGTACGCAACAAACAATTCCTTTACATTATATAGATGATGGACGTGGAAATAACTAATATTAAACGGTGAGAACTTTACAAAACAAATTTTTTTAAATTTAAAAGTTCCCACACATACACGTTTTAAGTGTTTCTACTTATTTTTTAAATGTTTGGCACTTATAACCCAGACCCAACCCTATTTCTTCTTTCTGCCTACACCCGCACCACCAAACTTGAAAAAAACTCTAACCGTTACATGTCTCGCTACGTCGCCAACAAGTGGGGTCTCATTTTACATTAAATTTACATAGGAAAGTGGTCCCCACGCTAAAATGTTAAATTTTAATTATTAAAAAAAAAAATCCTTCTTTTATATTGTCTTTAAAGGCCGTTGAAACGTATTACTAAAAAGGGTAGATTTTGATTTCTTTTAAGAGGTAAACTACACAGGGTTAGGTCGTAAAAAACTAATATTTTGTTTAAAATGTAAATTGATCAAGTAGTTTTTTTTTACATTAAAACATCAGTAAACCTTGCTTCTCTCCTTTTGTTCTTTAGTCCGCATCTTTCAGGAGCGATGTTTCTGACAAAGAGGGGAGAATTGATGTTCTCTGGGTCAGAATCTATCCCATCTAATACTTATCGTTCACAAGTTTTTGACTTTGAAGTAGCATTTTTTGCCTTGTTGTTAGCGACTTCCATTAAAAAATTACTATTAGGTTGGTGTACAAATAATGTCCTTTTTTGACATGAAGTTGAACGTAAAAAAAACGACATTATTTTTTCACCAACATAATATTAAAAAACAAACACTATAAAAAAATTACTACTTTCAAAAAGTAAACAAATATTTTTTTAACTTATTGGAACATTTTAGTTTATTTTACATTTGACTTGTGTATTTTTTCAATATTTCCCCTAAGTTTGCAAAAATAAAACAATTCTTTATTTTATACAAAAATGTTTTAGTGAAAAAAGAAAAAAACAATAGGAGCAATTAGTTTTGTGTTTTTGTCTGAAAACAATTCCAACATGCAATGAAAAATACAAATAAAATAATCGTGAATAAATACTATTGGACACAAAAATGTAGTTTTTTTTTAATCAAGTTCTAGTTTTAATCACACACAACTTACGTAAAGAAAATTCTTTTTTAAATGTATAGGTGTACCTCAACAATCGAGACCCCATTACAATTTTCTCCTTTTCGTCTTTTTAAAACTATTTCTGCTGATTATTGGACAGTCAGTTACTAGATTATAAAGAAAAACTGAAAAAAAAAATCAATATTTGAAGATTTGAAAAGGGGGTTCAGTTTCACATGCCACGTTCTAATAAATCGATCCCCCATTTTCAGAACTGATTTTAATCCCGATTTGACGTTGGCTGCTCCAGCACCCCCGCCATTATTATCATTTTATTTTTTTTTATTTTGCGAATTTTCATTTTAAGAAAAGTTTAATCTTCCCCCGTCATTATTATGTATTTATTTAGGATATTTTAAAAGGTATTTTTGCATTTAATGATCAGCGCTATTTTTTGATAGTATTTTCAAGTTAAATCTTTACGATATCTTTTTTAGTAAATTGTTATAGTTACAAAACAGCCTACTCTCGTCATGTTAAACAGTAGGTTTCTAACTAAGTTATGATTTAAGTGCAGATCGTTTGTTGTCTTTGTTTTACGGCATATCAACCCTTTTCAGGTTATATAATGCCGAATCCAGTGATTTTGAAGAACAATGTTTTAATAGTATATATATATATATATATACATATATATATATATATATATAAATTTTTTTTAAGTCGGTTTCGATTTAACCCATAGTTGTGACCCTAACAGGTACTACCACTCCGGGTCAGAGTGGACCTGGGAGCAATGGCAATTAAAGGGTGGCTCCACACTCCCCAAATCCCGCAAACTGGCGTCTCACAATCGGATATAGTTTAAGATCATATCCAGGACCGTGTACCTTATCTGTCTTATCGTTAGTTGTTGTTAATTAATAAATCTCGTCTATATTGTCTGCATGTATCAAGGGTTTACGCGCAACCGGAGATCCTAAACCGGGCTCGTAAAACCGGAACCGAAGGAGAAATATATTTTAATCACGCATAAATATATATTGGACAAAGATTTTTTTTTTTAATCAGGTAAATTGATCATTTTTTTAAATTTATTTCCTTTACACAATTGTTTTATCGTTTTCTGTTTTTTTGGTTTTTTTGTTACTTAATAAATCCCGCCTGTATCATCTGCATGTATCAAGTGTTTGTGCGAAACCAGTTATCCTAAACTGGACTCTTAAACCAGAACCGGAAGGACGGTTTTAATACCAAATCAAGCATGATAAGTTGAGTTTATATATATATATATATATATATATATATATATATATATATATATATATATATAGTGAAATAATATATAGTTCCAATGTTCTATCAGTGGTGTTCCGTATATAATTACACCTCAATAGTCGGATAACATATACTTACATTAAGCAATCAATACAAGAATATGTGTGTTTTCTTCAAAAATGAATTCGTTGGATTAACTGAAGCGATTTACATTTTAAAATCTTTTTTGTGGATAGATAATATTTACTTTTTAAGGTGGTTATAAATAATTATTTATAAGGTGATTATAAATAATTATTTTAAGGTGATTACAAATAATTATTTTAAGGTGATTATAAATAATATTTACTTTTTTAGGTGGTTATTGGTTTTATTTCCTTAAACATGTGTAAATGATCTAATATTAACTTATTAATACCATTTACCATCAATTTAATATCTTGCTCCCTCTCTCGTTATGTATATACTCTCTCACACACACACACACACACACACATATATATATATATATATATATATATATATATATATATATTGTGAAATGATATATATTTGCTTCAATACTCACTTACTCGTGTTCCGTGTATAATTAGAAATAAGAAATGGAATAAAATATTCTTACATTAAATAAACTATGCGAAAATACGTATGTTTAACTTCAAAACGAAATTCGCCGGACAAACTTAGGCGATTTACATTCTAAAATCTTTTTTTCGTACATAAATAATTTTCTAAAAATTAAAGTCTATAGAAATACTACCATTTCTATTTCGTACTCGTTTTAATTTTATCTGTTTCAACTAATCGTAGTGCTCTTCCGTTTTATGTAGGTTAAACATATAATGTTTACAGTGATAATAAATTCTAAAGATGTAATCGTGTAAGCTTATAAGTAAGATGAACGACATAATATATTTATTTCTTCGTCTCCTATTTTGCTTTGACAAACCTCTGGCTCTGACTATCACTTGTATCACTTAAATGGAAGATTTGCATAAATCACCGCTGGAAAAATCATCGCTGGAAAAATGGTCGGATCATTCCCACCCCCAGAAGATATCCTATTCCCGATACAATACTTAATGTGTGCAAGAGCCAAATACGTGCTAAGGTGGATTTCTGTTGCCACACGTGGGGAGTGACTGCTCAGAGCACACTTTCCTGCCCTGAGACGGTTCACAACCAGCTTCGAAACCCATCTATTTCTCCTCCTTGTAACCTCTTTCTCGCATAAAAGACTTTACAAATCTCTCTCTGCTATAGCATTATTTGCATGATAAGTGTTCGACTGAGCTTTAATATATGCATTAGTTCTGTAAAACATTCACGGCAAAACTCGTCTAGCTACAACCACTTTTAACATTTTCCCCAACTCTATTTATGCTTACACCTAAACGTAAATTCTATGTTTATTTTCTGGAGCTTCCACATGTGAAACGGTATAGGTGGGGACTGCTTCCCAGCTTACTACAACGTTTAGCTTTCAAGTTTAATGTAAATAAGTTTTTGCTGGGCCATGCTGTTAAATCATCCAATTCTAACGTTGCCAATCTAACTTTGTTGTTTTACAAACGAACTGACACTCATTAATCTTTTATCCTTCAGGCCTTGATAAGCGATGACTCCTTCGTAAAAATCTTCAGGGGCCTGTTTGTTCAAAAACATAATTGTGTATTTTCAGATATTTATCTTATTTGTGTTCCTCTTTTATGTAATTCAATATAGATTTTCCATCCTCTACTACAAATATCGTGGCTTGGCCTTCGGGCCGAGATCACAGTGTAGTATCTGTTCCGGCAGATACTGCAAGCAAAGACCAGATGTGGGGGAAACCCCACATGCCTGACCTTTAACCAGCTCCCATTTCCCACCTTTTGGGAGCTGGTCCCCTTTTCCCTTCCCCCTCCCTTCACTCCTCACATTAAAAATCGGCCTTGTGCCTAATTTGCTCGGTGGGGGAGCAAATAAATACCATCTGTTCCGACAGATACTACAAGCTATGACTAGCTAAGACCAGATGTGGGGCAACCCCATATGCTTGACCTTTAACCAGCTCCCATTTCCCACCTCTTGAGAGCTGGTCCCCTTTTTCCCTTCCCCCTCCCTTCACTCCTCACATTAAAAATCGGCCTTGTGCCCAATTTGCTCAGTGGGGGAGCAAATAAATACCATCTGTTCCGACAGATACTGCAGCAAAGACCATATGTGGGGGCGACCCCACATATAAGACCTTGGTCAATGTAGGGGCAACCCTTCATACCAATTGTCACTATCCAGCTCCCCTACTCCCCGGGGAGTTGGTCCCCATTTCCCCTTCACTCCTCACATTAAAAATCTGCCTTGTGCCTAATTTGCTCGGTGGGGGAGCAAATAAATACCATCTGTTCCGACAGATACTGCAAGCAAAGACCAGATGTGGGGGCAACCCTACATACCTGACCTTTAACCAGCTCCCATTTTCCACCTCTCGGGAGCTGGTCCCCTTTTTCCATTCCCTCTCCCTTCACTCCTCACATTAAAAATTGGCCTTGTGCCTAATTTGCTTGGTGGCGGAACAAATAAATACTACTGCAAGCAAAGACCCTATGTGGGGGCAACCCTACAGATAAGACCTTGGTCAATGTAGGGGCAACCCTTCATACCAATTGTCACTATCCAGCTCCCCTACTCCCCGGGGAGCTGGTCACCATTTCCCCTTCACTCCTCACTTTAAAAATCGGCCTTGTGCCTAATTTGCTCGGTGGGGGAGCAAATAAATACATCAAAGTGTAGTATGTGTTCTTCAGATGCGGCACTTCTATTTCTCGTTCTCTTTCAGTGGAGGAGAAATCCTTCACAACTGAGACAATTTTTCTTTTTTACCTTTTCTCCACGTTAAAAAGCGACCCTTGTGTCTAACTCTGTCCCGTGGGGGGCATTGTAAATAGGTACAATTATAAATTTTATTTTACTTCTTAAAAAAAAAAACAATGCTGTGGTTGTTGTTTTTTTTTGGGGGGGGGGTTACTAAGAGTTTAGACGCACATCATTTATTTTTACTAAAAATGTTATTAAGCGCTGGATCCATGGACCTTTATTATTCTTGATATACGTAAATATGTCGGGATGTGCATATTTCCTAATGAAACCACATTCTAATAATACGTATGAGGGGGAAAGCTAATGTATCAATATCTAAGGATGTGAAAAAAATCTCAATAAAACTACCTTTAGTTTGTAATGGAATGGATGGTAACATTAAACGCTAAGCTTATTTCCTTTAATAACTACAAAAAAACATTCTCAACTATCGAATGTCATGGCAGATGACGCTCTGCCTGAGAGCTAATCGTTCAAACACCTCGATTAAACATTCGCGGGCAACATAAATTAGAACAAATACGCTGAGACCATTGTCAAAGAAGTTAAGCTTTCTCTACTGTGCTAGAATGTTAATTATGACAAAGAGTACTCGATATCTTTACAAGGCCAAAATTCGTCCATACGTGGAGTATTGTTGCCACATCTGGTCTTGTGAATCTGCCGCTAGTCTCTCAGCCTTAAGAATATTGTATAGATAATTGGAACCTGAATGAGTCCGAAACAATGATGTTGTGTGATATTTCTACGGTCACATTTTCATAAGACGGTATTCATCATATACATTGATTCGCTATAGTTTTTTAGCATTTTCCTTCGAAATTTCTCAACGAAACTTTAACTGAAAATCATATGTATATCCCTTACTGTTTCATTACAGCCTTCTTGTCGTTTATATTATATACTAGCAGGGGCCCCGACGTGTCCCAAGATTTAAAAAGAAACCACGTTTCACTCTCCCATATTTTATTGTCATCGAAATCGATGAAATTGCCCATTATTCAATCAAATCGATTAATTGCTCTAGCTAGAGCCCACCGCAGTTCACCAGGAGGAAGCTTCATATACCTCCCTGCGGTAATTTAGTCCTAAATAATTGTAGCTTACATTGCTCTGTAGAGAACATACTGTTTATTTTATAAAAAAAATATTTTTTACATATAATGGCTTGGATTAAATTTTAAAATGCAAAAGTCAAGTATCATGGTTCAGTTGTCTACTAAGCAGAAAGATAAAACGCGTCTCTCTCATATGAAAAAAACTACTGTTGAGTTTATATGCCTAGCCTTTCTGCTTATGTGATAATAAATATTCTCAAATGCACTTGTTAGGCTGTATAAAAGGTTAACTTTAGTCAAAATCGCCTGTTCTTTGTTTCGATGGATTTTCGCGATGATCGATTACCGATATTTATGGAAGACATTCTCACACGAAACCTATTTAAAGTGACAATCCTCACTCAATTTTTGAAGTGTTAAGTTTGGTTCATTTTCTAATTTTGTAAGGACTCTGCGCCTTATTTCCGCATCTTTTCCCGAGGTTAACCCTTGCACAAACACAAGGCAATTAAAATTGTCTGCTGTTAGTTCAGACAACTTAAAGTCATCACAGTGTTTGTTCACTACAGCTGCGTAGGTGGCAAAATCGTCATTACCGTCTTTTACCACATTCAAACATATCCAACGCTTATGGAAAAGAGACGTTTTCGGCGAGAAAAGTTCTGTTAACAAATTTATCGCCTCATTGAATGATAAATCTGCTGTTTTCCGAGGCAAGATGTAATCCTCGAATTTATCATGCTCAGCCGTTTCCAGTTTTCGTAGTAGAAGTCTGGTTTTCTTTTGATCAGACCAGTTGCTGCAGTCAATATTTAAAAAAAATCTTCATAACGCCGAAAATACGCTGCGAATGATTTTTTCTCTTCCTCGTATTTAAAATTGTCTATCGCGGTCCATATTGTATTCTGAGAAAATGCTGAATTGCTTTCTGCGTTTGCATTATTCTTAACCATTTCTGTAAACAATTCTTCTGTTCGTAATTGACGTTCGGCTAACTGTTTTTGAACTTCGTTTTGCTGTTCCTCGGTTCGTATTTGACATTTCGCTGTTTTTGCAATTCCTTTTGCTGTTCCTCGAATCGTATTTGACGTTCAGTCCAGTGTTTTTCGGATTGTGACTGACGCTTTGCGGCATCGATATGCAACTTGGTCAAGTGTTCCAACGCTACTTTCAATTCGTCCATTTTGCTTTGTCAGCATTAGCACTGTCAAAACGTTCGCTGAATTTTACAAAACCGTTGTATTCTTTCTTATTTCTTCCTCCAGACAATAAAACGAACAGAAAAAACATAAATATATAAAAAGTTCATTGCCTAAAGAAAAAAAATAAAGTATATATTTTTCTCCAGAGACAAAAAAAAATAACGCCCGATTTTAGCAGCGAAAACCACAAGTGATGAATTCTTTTTCCAAAAGTATAAAAATTTACCTTTCTAAGCCGCGACGAACATTTTTCTTTTTGCAAAAGTACAGCGCTATCTTTGAAAGTCGTGACGAACTTTTTATTTTCAACTCTTTTTTCCCCGTAATGATCTGCGTTTTTTTGTTTTGTTTACCCTGAACCTTTCAGTTGCAAGTGTTATGTTAGACACTTCCTTAGGCTTGATAACATTTGAGTCCGACGTCGTTAGTATTTTTAGAATACTATTTAAACGCGAGTATTTTTTTTGTCGTTACTGGTTTCGATTTTAATATGCTCCTTGAATCCAATGTCGTCAGTGTTTAGTTTTTTAGAATACTGTTTTTAAACGTGAGTACGTTCTACGAATCCAATGTCCCCAGTGTTATGGCTTACAATAAGCCACAAAGAAAACAAAACAACGGAATAGAGTTTAAACAATATATTACTGGAACAACAACGTAAAAAGGTTACAACTGAAAAGAGTAGTAAACGTCACCGAGCAGGCAAGGGTCGCTCTGGTGTTTAATCCACACCTGGGATCAAAAGTATATGGTTTATATAATGGATAGAACAGTCAATTTGGAGAGTGATTCCCCCACAACAATAACCGAGACCATTCATATATTTTTCGGCAGATGTGCATAATTAATTTGTCGTACCTGCTCTGATTATGAAATGCGTGACACATTCATACTTTTTTCTACAGGGATATTGCCGCTTATCAAAGCCCGAATGCCGATGGAGCATAAGAGTTAATCGGTGTCAGGAAGTAGTTGAGACAACATTATATTATAATTGTGTAGAATTTTATTATTTAAGAGAATAGCTAAACAAAACGTTTATATTAGTCTTCAATACGACCATGTTGTAGTCAGCTGGAAAGCAGCTCAAAAACCCCTGTGAAATAGTGTTCCACAGGCGGGCAGTTCTAGAAGATATACTTTTTTATAATATTTATGCCTATTTTTAAGCACATATAGAGAGTAGGTGAAATTACTGAGAGCAGTTGCAGCAAGACAAGTGATTGTTGAGAATGTTTTGCAGGGGAGGCATAGATTAAAGATCAGATGAGCATTTGCCATCAAAATAACATTAGAGCAGAGATAGATTCGCAGCATCTCTTGTGTGAGAAAGAGAATGTAAGAAAGAGAAAAAGGATATCGCTAACTAGATTTCGAAACCGGTTTTGAGCGTTGTTATATGCTCTAAGCAACGCTTGCAAGATGCGGCAACAGTACACCATCTTGAGAGACACTTTTACTCTTATGTAAATGATAAGACAAATAACGTTCATGTTTGTAAATATTATTAACATAATTATGACGACGTTTTTCTAGCATTGTGTATTGCTTCTCTTATGATTAATCACCTGCTGACCAAATTTTCTGACAAACGCTGCATGCGCGTCGACATTATTTATCATCTGACAATTAACCTTCTGGGAAAATTGTTTCTGTATGTTTTTGTGATTTACGAGGATCGAGCAACCTGCAACTCTCGTACTCTGATTTTCACTTATCAGTCAACATATATATATATATATATATATATATATATATATATATATATATATATATATATATATATAATTATGTATATATATGCGTGTATATATATATGTGTGTATATATCTAGATACATATACATGTATCTATATATATGTATATGTATATATATATATATAGAGAGAGAGAGGGAGAGAAAGAGAGAAAGAGAGAGAGAGAGAAAGAGAATAAATAACAAAAAGTTATATTCCAATGGTCAACATCATGAATTTTAGAATATAACTTTTTGTCATTTATTCTCTATATTGCTCTGTAATTACATTGAGCTTCTTAAATAAGGATGGGTATGCATTATAAGAAAGTATATTTCTACATATATATATATATATATATATATATATATAAAAGTGAAGGTGTCTGTGTGTCTGTGTACATTTCCCTACGCAATAACTTTGTCAATTTTTAGTCTACATACTCGAAATATGATATATAGGGACCTGAGATTTGACCTTTGAAAACTCTACCAAACGCACTTGAAATTTTAGATATAGGTTCTTTGGACATGGATCTAACTTAATAATTTGATTTGAGCCCATAACAATAAATTTTAAGGAGTCATAATAGGGGTCAAAGCTAAAAATAATTGACCTCTGCGGTCTCTTCCAAATTACTCAGACAATTTCTGGTCTAAATATTTGAAATTTTACATAAGGGTTATTCAGAGATAGAGCAAGCTTTTTCATCAGTTTAGTTCGAAAATTTTTAGTTACCAATATATAAATGTATGTGTGTATGTATGTATGCTTGCATGTCAGTCTTAAACTTTCAATATAGGCGACGGATTTTACCAAGATCAGTATCGTTTTTAAGTTCGACCTTTCATACGACAAATATCGAAAAATTGGCTAAAAACATTAATATCTTCCCCTTCAACTAGGCATTTTTCTACAGGTTGGGGGTCACTTTTTTCGCCGATATTTTTGAAAGTTACCTCTCCTTTAGATTGTCTAGCCTTAATCTGGAAAAATATCGCTTCTGGTTTGGCGGTGGTTGTAACAGCATAAAGGTTAGGTTTTACCCCGTTCTTTTACTCCTTTGCGGTACGGGTTCGAGCCTGCGTTCCTACTACCACTTTTTTTTGCTCAACATACACATCCAAACACCCGGGCAATGCCGGGCTGAAATGCTAGTATATAAATATATAATAAAAAATGGTATATCCAGAACATATAATTATCATAGTTGTAGATTTATTGATAAACTTATATGTATAAATGATAAGGAGGAATTTGAAAAAAAAAATAAGCATCGTATTTATCGAAACGAGTTAGAAATAAATTGAGAGGAACAGAAGCTACATTTTTTGATTTAGATATAAAAATTGAAGATAGAATTTTTGTTTAGAAAATATTTGGTAAAATATACTCCTTCCCCTTTCAAATTGTTCGTATGCAGCGCAAAAATAGTACTTGTCCTATATGCATGTTTTACGGAAGCATTATGTATGTAAATAGCTCGTGTTACCTTCAAATTAATAGATTTTTAACCCCCATTAATAAGGATGATAAAATAAGGTAGCGATAAAGCTAAACTATTTAAACAATTAAATAAAGCATTTGTTTATTATCCTGATGCTTGGAATCGTATAAAATAATCAAAATATATTAATAAATGAAATCTAAAACTGCATTAGTAATTTATAAAAAAAAATTGTGTGTGTATATATATATATATATATATATATATATATATATATATATATATATACATGTATATATATTTATATATATATATATATATATATATATAAGCGCAAATAGTTAATAAAACATGTTAAAAACATTTTGAAAAAGAGTTAAAAACATATTTAATTTGAAAAGGAAACACTAAATAAGTCGATAGTCCTTAATCCGCGGATTTTCGAAGAAATACTTTCCTTCTCATCAGAGGGTAGGATTTAGCAAAATGCGGGATCGGATTTTGGTTGCAAAAGTATTAAATGAAACTACAAGTAAGTAAAAGATCTTACTTGATAACAAAAAGTGAAGTAGAGGGAATAGGGTAAAGAAATATATTACATAACTTTTTTAATAATTTTGGCCTCTCTATAATTATTGAACCAAATAAAAAAACTTCAAATTTTTTAGACATTACACTTAATCTGAATACCGAAACTTACAGCCCCTATCATAAACCCAACCTTACGCTTTTATACGTCCATAAATCTTCTAACCACCCCAATTCAATTATAAAATCTATAGTACCATCCGTCTCTAGAAGAATTTCTACGCTCTCAGCCGATAAAAAAAAACACCTTTAATCAAAATGCTACTTTCTTCAATAATGTCTTAAAAAATTCAGGATACAATGAAAAGATTCAATATAACCATTATACTCCACCTGTATGTCGTCTTAAATATGTAATCACACACAATATGACTCGCAAGAAACCAGTTCAAATAACAAGTTCTGCTGCTATCAATAGCAATGGTCAACTCCACAAATATAATCCGAGCCAACATGCTAATCGTAATACTTCTAACCCACCCTGTCGCACTAGGAGAAAGAAAAATATTTGGTTTAATTCTCCATTTAGCGTAAATGTTAAAACCAATATACCTAAAGAATTCTTCAATATTGTAGAAAACTCTTTCAAATACCCACACAGATATAGTTCAATTTTTAATAAAAACTCAATAAGAATTTCTTATTCTACTATGCCTAATTTAGCACAAAGAATCTAATAACAAAAAAATTAAATCAGCCCAAAAAATCCCTTTCCGAATCCAACCCAAAAGCAACTGCAATTGTATTAACAAACATCTATGCCCACTCAATAATGATTGCATCCATAAAGATGTAATATATTCATGCACAATTACAGAGCTCCCACGCAATTCTCCCATAATAGACAATAATATTTTGTCACCAAATTATCCTTCCTCCGACCCTCCCTCTGATATAATTATTAATCCAACAAACGAATCAACCAGCCCCTCTATTTTCAATCATACAACCAGCTATAATAATAATAATAATAATAATAATAATAATAATAATAATAATAATAATATTTTTCATAGCAGCCATCCTAACACTGACAACACTAATTATCCCCTCCAAAACAATCCTGCTACAATCATTGTCCTACCCTCTGTTCATCAAAATGAACAAAATTTAAATTCTCTTCCCAGTATAAATCAACAAATTAATATTAATTCTTGACCCCGAGCTATTAATAAAACATATACATATATTGGTGCTACTTCAACTTTAATAAAGAAAAGATTTTAAAACCACACTTCTTCTTTCAATAACCAAAATTCAAATAATAACAAGGGAACTTCTCTAACTACACTGGTTAAAAAGCTTAATTCTGCCGATACCTACTTTTCAATTAAATAGACCATCCTAAAAAAAGGCGTCTTATACTCCAGGATCTAAGTTTTGTCGCCTCTGCACATCTGAAGCTATAGCTATTATCACCTCTCCTCAAAGTAGTAATATAATAAACTCTAAAAACGAACTGATCTCCTATTGCAAACATATGTCCAAATTTAAATATGGTAAATTTGAAATTACATAGCTAATAAGTTAACCCTTCAAATATATATCTTTTCCCATAATTTTTTTTATCCTACCTTCTAAGTTTTTTATATTTTTAATTTTATTTGTTTTTCTTTATTTCTTTGGCCGGTTTCCCATCTGCTGTTTCCGTTTTATTGTATAAGTACACCTATCAATTAAATATATACATCAGCCTACTCATTTTTATTCTATGTATTTGTTTACTTATATTTTACTATATGCATTTATATACACATTTATTTGCCTTATTTTGAAGTTTGTAGATACCGGCAATTCCCTCCCCTTAAATTGTATGTATGTATGTATGTATTTGTTTATGTTGTATATGTTTTTGAATATGTGTATATATGTATGCATACGTGTGTGTGTGTGTGTGTGTTTGTATATATGTGTATATATGTGTGTGTGTTATTTTATATGTATGCATATATGTATATATATGTATATTCGTGTGTATATATGTATATGTATGTGTGCATTTGTGTGTCTGTATGTATGTATATGTATGTATGTGTATATGTATATATATGTATATATATTTATGTGTGTATATATGTATATATAGGTTTTTTTAATTTTTTTAACTTTTTAATTTTTAATTTTCAATTTTTAATTTATTTATTTTCATTTTTATTTATTTATTTATTTTTTTATTGTTTTATTTTTTTATTTACTTATTCACTTTTTTTACTCTTCTTAATATAATAGACGCTCCATTTCATAAACTTAGCCATTTACCTGTTTCACTGTCTCGTGTTTCTTAATTTCATTCTGGGACTTTCACGTGCGTATTTAGGTTGACCTAATTATTAACGCTAACTTTCGCGCTTTTTGTCTGGGTCATTTTGACCTCGCTTTTCAAATTTAAACTTTCACCGTTTTTCCGTTTTTTTTTTTTTTCGTTTTTTTTTTTCGTTTTTTTTTAACCTTAATTTACTTGATTCTTCCGGCCTTGACAGACGTGTTTTAAATATTCTCTCCGGTGCTTTTTCTGTGCACATTTGAACTTTTCTTTTAATGATTTTGAACTCATTCCATTTGTGATTTTTTCAAAGGAATTCTGCCTTTTGGATCATTTTGGACCATCTTCCAGTTACGCGATTGCTTTGAAACTTACCTGTTGGATTGGAAGTTTTTAATTCGCCCGTGTTTCTTGGATTTTTTACCCTTCACCGGACTATCCATTCATGTGCAATCTTTTTATCATTTTTTCTTTTACCTCCTATTCCCCTTACCTCACCCTTCTTTTAACCAAGTAAGATCTGTGACTTACTTGTGGTTTCATTAAATACTTTTACATGCAAAATCCGATCCCGCATTTTGCTAATTCCTGCCCTCTGATGAGAAGGAGAGTATTTCTTCGAAACTCCGCGGATTATGGACTATCCACTTATCTTGTGCTTCCTTTTTAAAATTAAATATGTTTTTAACTCTTTTTCAAGATGTCTTTTAACATGTTTTATTAATCATTTGTTCATATATATATATATATATATATATATATATATATATATATATATATATTTAATAATTAAATAAGAATGTAAATATATAAATGAAGTACTATTATTAGTAGGGGATGATAGCTAGTGTAATGGATTAATCCGAATTGTATAAATATAACTGACTGGTAAATTAATAAAAGGTATGCATTTTGAATTTGGAGACAGGGACAAGTGTCACAGGTAAGGAAGACATTTTTGATAACATTAATAGGTTAGCCAAATTAATCTAGAGCAGGAGACTAGATAAAATATTCGAGACAATTTTTGTTCTTACGATCAAGGGAAATGGTGTTTCATCAACACTGCTAATGAGCCATGATTTAATATACTGTTTTGTTTTTAAATCACTGAAACAGTTTAATGGGAGACAACTGATAATCCCTGAAACAACATTAGGACTATTGTCAATACAAGAAAGCGAGTTGATGCAGCGATTGCAGACGATTAAATGACTTACTGACAATAGTTTTCACACGAATGATAAAAATATAAAAATTAAACATGTTTTTGACATAGTTTTAAAAAAACAATTCAAAGACAACATATATATATATATATATATATATATATATATATATATATATATATATATATATATATATATATATATATATATGGCCTCCTTCAGTCTTGACAGATTATGGATACATATATATATATATCAGAATTTAAAATAAATAAATCACAGATTAATGAATCTTGTGATAATCTTACAAACTATTTTTGTAGGTAATATTTTAATAGAAGACAATCTCAGGAGATAAAATTGCTTAATATACTAGATAGAGTAAGTTAGAAAAATTAACAGTTTTTATATTTAAATTTCATTCAGAAAAATACAATTTTTAAAACAAAAATGTATTTGTTGAATAAAAAATACAATATTCAAAGTATGTTCTTTTTTTAATTATAGTTCATTTTTAAAGTTTCTATTTATTTATCTTTTCATTTCCATCCTTATTTTAAATCCACTTTTAAAACACCAGATTTGAGCTGTTTTAAATTCCAGTTTATCTTGATTTTATCATGGATATATTTAGCTAATTGGAATTCTCATTTTGAACGATCAAATTTTACTTTATAAAAGAGAAGGGATCTTGCACAACTAAAAATGGGACGGAATAAATCTAAAATCCTTGATTCCAAAACGATTATTGCCTGTTACTCTGGATGTTACATCCAACAGAATTGGAATTTACCTTCACTAAATCTGGAACCTAATAACATCGTCCCATTCTATTCAAGGAGTATTATTCTATTTGGATACTAAAATCTCATATTCTTTCTTTGTGTCAACCTTTATTTTTTTCCTCTATGTCCCTTAAAAAGATTTAATATTTAATACATTTTCTAAGTACGTGTGTAATAGCAAAATTATTTCAAACAAAATTTAATATTTTGCTGACGACTTTCCCCTGAGGAGATAGCTTACATTGAAAATCAATGGATTAAGGAAATTACTTTGAATATTGTATTCTTTGTTCAATTAATAAATTTTTGTTTTGAAAAATTATGTTTTTCTGAATTAAATTTTATATAAGAAATTGTAAATTTTATATAAGAAATTGTATATATATATATATATATATATATATATATATATATATATATATATGTATATATATATATATGCTAGCAGGCTTCCCGGTGTTGGCCGCTTGTAAGGTACGCTTAAGTGTAATATATTAATTAAAGCAAGTTACGTATTTATCATTATAGAGATAATTGTCTATAAATTATTATATTAAACCATATATATATATAGTCGTGAGATCCAAAGTAAAATATATATTATTTGGGTGCCATCACCTAGAATCGAAACAAAAACATACCACTATCCACCTTCATTCCATAGCTTCTAAAGCACGTATATATATATTTAATAAATTAAAAATATATCCATTTTTAATTTGGAAACAGAGACGAATCTCACAGGTAACGAAGACATTTTTATAACATGAATAGGTTAGCCAAATTAATCATGGTTAGGTAACTAGATCTTATATCTGGAACATTTTTTGTTCTTGTGATTATGGGAGGTGGTGTTTGATCAACATTGCTGGGGAGCCATGATTTAATATACTGTTTTCTTTTTCAATCCCAGAATATGCAGATCATGATGTTATAATCACATCGCCGTTTTGACATTTACGCTTTATATAAATGTTAATTTCCACTGTATCTCTCGCGGTTAACTTTAGCTGTTGCGGTCTTTTCCTTGCTAATACAGTCCGAGATAGTTTCGTGGCCGGGTTCCAACCTCCCGGTGTGCTGTAATCGTAATTCCCTGCACTTATGATTTTCGAAATGGCTGAAAAACTAGTGTCTATAGTTATTAAAAATAATTTTAGTAATATATATATATATATATATATATATATATATATATACATATATATATATATATATTCATTTTTCTTAAGGATTTTAACGATATGTTTAATACCGGCCAACGTCTAGTGTATCTATTAAAGTAAGAATGTGTGTGAGGACATTTCTTAACCTATATACTCAACGAATATTTTATCTACAGGCTTAATATTTGATATATAGAATATTCAAACATATGGAAAACGTCGTTTTAATCAGTTTTAACATGGGTTAAAATTTAAAAATTGCCCGGGTGTTTGGAGGTGTATGCTGAAAAAAAACGGTTAATTTTTTAAACTTTGACCTTTATTATGACCCCTAAAATTTATTGTTTTGGGCTCAAATCAAGTTATTATGTTGGATCCATGTCTAATGAATCTATATCTAATATTTCAAGTGTTTAGACCCAAAATTCTCGGAGGAGTTTGGTAGAGTTCTCAAAGGTCAAATCGTTGAACTTTGACCGTTTAACAGCCAAATTTCTAGCCGAAAACCGATGACATAGATTTTCCTAATCTCAGTATCCTGTATATCAAATTTTGAGTTTGTAGACTAAAAATTGATAGAGTTATTACGCAGGGAAATGTACACAAACAGACATACAGACAGAGACACAGACAGATACACATAGATATACTAGCATTTACGCCCGGTGTTGCCCGGATGTTTGGATGTGTATGTTGAGCAAAAAAAAAGCGGTCAATTTTTTTAACTTTGACCCCTATTATGACCTTATAACATGTATTGTTTGGGGCTCAAATCAAGTTATTAAGTTGGATTAATGTCCAAGGAACCTATATCTAAAATTTCACGTGTTTAGACCGAAAATTGTCGGAAGAGTTTGGTAGAGTTCTCAAAGGTCAAATCGTGGAACTTTGACCCCTTAATAGTCAAATTTCTGGCCGAAAACGGAGCACAAAGATTTTCCCAAATCTCAGTAACTTGTATATCAAATTTCGAGTCTGTAGACTGAAAATTGACAGAGTTATTACGTAGGGAAATGTATACAGACACACACACACACACACGTTTTTATAAGCTACAATCAACATCCAAATGAATGCTTTGACGATAATTGCGGTTTTCAAAAGGCGAACAATTAAAAGATACATCTGCCTTACTTAAAAATTGCTAGGTTTATTTATGGTGTCTTTTACATATAAAAAACCCACCCAATACTTTTGCTGATGAGACTTTGTTTAAAAAAAACTATATGTCAAAATTATTGTCCGTGGCTTAATGTCTATCACAATAAAAACATTGTTTCCGAAACAATCGTACAAATTATTGACTTTGTTGTTGTTCCTTCTTATGAAACAGATGTTTAATTTCTAATTCTAATTTGAATTTAAAATTGTCAATCACATTACTAAATATTAAAGTAGCTCTAATATATTTGCCTATCAAGCTTATTATATATCTGAATTACAACGAGCACTCTTCTTTTCTTGTATTTTAATTAAATTAGTAATTTTACTATAACATTATACATTTCATACATAGGATAAAAACTAAAGGGAAATAATTCGCTTCCGGTAATGGAAGTAATTCGCTTCCGGAAGGCATAGAAGAGAGTTCTTCTTTTGTCAGCACAGTCATTTTAAATCGAATTTGTCCAGTCAACTCAAAGTATATATACTATTCTATAAGGTGCTATTCTTGTTAATTTTATACGCATTTATAGTTTCCCTTAAAAGGGAGGATTGAAATAATGGTTTAGAATATACTAATGTTTATGAGTGAATTGTAAAACCAAGGCTAAGCGTATTAATAGAACGTTCTATCTTTTTTTATAATCCTAACGGTAATAATTCAATATTAAATAAAATAAAACAAAAATAATAAAGTAATAATAATACCTTACTGAAAAGTGTCTAAAGATCGTTAATATCCATAACATTATACTATTTAATAATATTTAACTGGGAAAAGAGGTTTTTACACATGTATTCACATACACACATACGTACATATAAACATATGAATACATATATATACATATGTACACATACATGCACGCATACACCCATATATACCCATACACATACACACAAGTGCGCACACTTACACAATATATCAATGCATACAAACCCATATATACCTACATATACACTCATACATACAAATGTTTAGATTTAGACATAAAGAAAGTTTACCAATAGTCATACTATTAATTATAATAATAATCAGTGTAGGTAACATAACTACAATTATCATAAAAAAGAAAAACAATTTTTAGCCCCTTCACTGCTAATTAACATTAAGAAGATGAGAAATGTTGGGGTTGTGTAACTAAGGCTATAGAATTGATTTACTTTAGTACCAACAAGGATGACGCATCATTGAGTATAGTTCTTTCTTATTTATACGTGCGGATCTGGAAATTATCTTGCAATGGAGAATGTTTACTCCTTTTATGGTTACTTTGGTTGGTTGTTTTTGTTTTACGGCATATCAACCCTTTCCAGGTTATTTAATGCCGAATCCAAAGATTTTGAAGAAAAAATTTTAATAGAATATATTTGTTGTTTTCAAATCAGTTTCTATTTAACCCATAGTTGGGACCATAACAGGTACTACCACTCCGGGTCAGAGTGGACCTGGGAGCAATGGCAATTAAAGGGTGGCTCCACACTCCCCAAAGCCTGCAAGCTGGGGCCTCACCACTGGATATTGTTTAAGGTCATATCCAGGACCCTTATGGTTAGTAGATAGGGGCGAAATTATAAACTCTTTAATTGGGAAGCTACGTGTTTTTGGAAATAGTATTTTAAAAAGATCTCAGAGTGAAAATTACGTGTAAGAAATTAAAGTGTAGTATGTTAATGTGCTTATAGTGAGTCCCTTCTTAACATGTACATTAACAATAAGAGAAAATTATATGGGTTAGAAGAGGTGATTAAGAAGTTATCTTTAGAAAATGAACATTTTTTTTATTAGCATAGTTTTAGTTTAGATTTTATTCAAAACTGATGTGTATTTAGTATTGTTTTTCCCTATTTAACATTTAAACAGAGAGTGTATGTTATTTTATTTTAAGTTGGCTGTATTTAAATTTTTTCTGGTGCTTACATCTGGACACTAGTTCATTCTTGGTATTTATTATGGGTGTGTTGAAGGTGATGATGTTAACTGCTTCGGATATACAAAGATTGCAAAATTTGTCCCCTGGGGCATACAATCTACATTTATTCAGTATACTCCATTTAATTGAATAGGGAAGTTTCTTGTCCTCTAGGCTATTGATTAATTTAGTTAAGGATGTACTATTATTATCATTATTTTGAGATCTTTCATTTCTGAAGGAATGCAAGTGATTTGAAATTCTTATTTTTATTAAGTTTGATGATGCACCTATATACATGAATGTTTTCCTTGTTTTATTATTGTTTATTTGTTCATTAGTCCCATTGCTAGCGAGTCTTATATTGGGGGGATGAGTTAAGAGGGGGCCTGGAGATTCAGAGCTCGGGCGCTGGTTAATCCTATTCTGGTCTTCACTGGGAATTATATTATTGGATACGTTAGCCTGGCTGTTATTGTTTCCGTTGTTATTATTAGAGCCCTCACCATATGTTCCCTATGTATGCTTGCGTCCTGAATGCTTCGACTATATTCATTGTTTCCCTCATTTGATTGGTTGTTTGCATATTTTGGTAATTGCGTGACTGTGCAGGCGTATACCACGTCTTTGTGTATGAAATCGTTATTAAGGGGGCATTCATTTTTATTTTGGCAGTTACATTTGTTGCTAAGTATTGGGTCAATTGGTAAGTCCAACGCTTGTTTAATTTTCCTGTTATTTGTCGAAATTATTGTCTGTGCTAGATTAGGCATTGTGGAGTATGGAATTTTTTATGGAGTTTTTGTTTAATATGGTACTATACTTATGAGGGTATTTAAAGGATTTTATTTTTCCATTATTCCATACCAACTGATTGTTAAATAAAATTATTCTGAAGTGTATATATATATATATATATATATATATTTGTAGTTCTACGTGAAACTGCGTGAGCGTACATAGGATTTCCCCTCTAGGGCCCTGCTGATGTTGGTATGACTATCATACTCATATGTTGATCCTTAATACCTCTTCTATCATAGTACGTGGTCAGTTTTGTATTATAGTTAACCATAAAGGAGCCTATTCGTGTACAGACAGACAAACACACACAGACGTTGCGCTTTATTTTATATATGCATGTCCGTATAGTTACTATATAGTCTTACAAGTTACTATACAGACACCCTAAATAAATATTAAATATTAATACAAATATAATACAATAAAACAATAAGACTGTATAGTAACTTTACGGACACCCTGTATATATATATATATATATATATATATAAATATATATATATATTTATGTGTGTGTGCGTGTGTGTGCGTGTGTGTGTGTGCGTGTGTGTGTGCGTGTGCGTGTGCGTGTGGTGTGTGTGTGCGTTACTCTTGAACCTTGCTAATATGCAAATAGAAGTATTTTTTCAGAAACTCCCAACAGCTTTATATAATAAATTTGCCCTGCATATAAATAATTAATTTCACAATTTTGTAAAAATGAGACTATATATATTTACGTTTATAGTATTGGCACCTTGTAAAAATCGTTTCCATGTTTGAATTATATCAAAGGACTTCAAATAACGATGCATTCTTTTGTTTGTTTGTTTGTTTTTCTCTATAACAACTTAGATATTTATTTTAACGAATGAACAAGCTTTGATTTTAACAAGTATTATCAGGTTTAGCCGGGGAAAATAATTTACAAAAATTACAAATAAGAAAAATACATGTCAGAACCTGATAAATATTAAAAATCTTGTTCGTTTTTTTTTTAAGGTAAATTAATAATTTATTTTTGAGAAAAAAAACAACAAAATTATTTGGCTTTCTACTTTCTATGATTTAATGCAAACACGAATGATGTTTTCAATGTGATAATGGAACGAATTCATTTCATGAATCCACGTGTGATACACGCCACTAAATAAACCATGATTAACACCTGCACTAGAAATGTTATACTTCCCACAGAAAATACGATTTTAAAGAACAAAAATATCAGAACATGATAAAATCGAAAGTCTGTCTATTCTTTAAGATAAATAACTTATGCTACAAAAAAAGAACAAAACGTCGTTTAACCTTCAAATTTCTATACTATAATATTGAAGTTTTGGTCAAAATCACAGTGTAGTATCTGTCCTGATTTTTACCGCAATCAGTGGAGGAGAAATCCCTCTAGACTCATTCAACCTTAAGAACAATTCGGCTTCTACAGATCTGGGCAATCATGCACTTAATGTGAGCCTTGTAAAAATTCATAATAGCTAATTTAATGGCTACTGACGTAGGGTCCGTAATTTGTAAGAAAATAGTAACTTCGTTTTAATTATACGTATAAAAGGCTTTTATTTTTGTTCCCATCTAGAGTGCCCCTTTTTAGGGAGATAGGTTTCCCCACATTAAGAACCGACCTTGTGTCTTACTCTGCCTTCGTGGGGAGGTAAGTAACTATGAATATTTATAAGCAAATGAGGGTTTGAGAAAAAGCTGTTACACAATAATTATTTGTACAAGAGTAATATTTTTAGTGTCTAGTTCTCCTTTGATTTGTCTACAAATCGACTGTATTTTATGAATACTAAATCACCCTCCAGCTATGGATGAAATTATTACATTCTCAATAACAAAATAAATGTCTTTATACATACATGCGTTTTTACCGCATTGTGTGACATCGCTGTTTCTTTTCGCCGCGTTTCATGATTGTTCGACGATCGTCTCATCTGTTTAACTAAAACGGATAAAACTCTTTTCATGCAGAAAGAAACTCAGGGAGGCTTTCACTGAGTTTTTCTGCAGGTTTCATTCAGAGAGAATAGACTTAGGATATAGACAGATTAATGCTATCTTAACTAATTTTTTTATTTCTAAAGTTTACTTTTTAACTTAATGAAATGAGTGACGCAAACAGACATAGCCATTGTGATAACATTCCGCTTAGATTATTCTTAATTATGGACAGTACCTCTTTTGCATAGCTCCCACCGAAAACTGAAATTAAGACTTTTGTTTTCTCTTTGCTCAACAACGTGGCGTTATTCTTCATCTCTATTTTTTGATCTAGGGAGTTTGATCTCTACCCCTGTCTCAACAGCACATACATCATTTTCCATTCAACCTTAAGAATAATTCGGCTTCTACAGAACTGGGGTATCATGTAATTAGTGTGAGCCTTGTCAAAATTCATAATAGCTAACTTAATGGTTGCTGACGTAGCGTCAGTAATATATAAGAAAATAGCATTTTTTTTAATTACACGTATGCAACAAATCGTTTACAATTGACAATATACTTCAGTATTAAATTTATATATACATTACGCTACAGATTAATGAATACGGAAAATGAAGATTTCTAACGTGATAGACGTTACGTACGAGAAGTGAGAAAGCTCTCGAGCTCTGACTTGTATTTCAGTACCAAGTCAACATCATCACCTCATACAAGATCTTTCAATATATGTGTGGGCAATTCTATAAGAAAAAACCATCGAAAATTAATATTGTGATTTTATGAATATCCCCCAAAGTGTTAGGAAGTGAGTTCAAAATATAGGAAAAACTAAAAAAAAAAAAAGAGGAAATAAATTGATCAGCAGAATAAAAAATATAGGAAGTGAGATTAGTAGAAAGACAATGGGGAAAAGTTGTTCACCAAGGCGCACAAATGCGTGTGAAAATAGAATAGTTAATCAAGGTGTGGTGGTAACTTGAACAAAGAAATTTGATATAGAAGTAAATATAGTTAGAATTAGTTTATGGACAGTTTTAAAAGTGAAGTGGGTTGTGCGACAGTTTAAGAACATTTATGATTTACAGAGAGTCTTAAGTTTGCGACCGTTGCTGATAGTGTCCAATTTGAGAACTGCGAGTATAGAGGAGTGGCAATTTTTTAGAAAGATCTGGATTTTTAATATCCAATGGTGACACAATGCGTCGTTGCTATTGTAATCAAGCCCTTTTTGTTGTTTATTTGCCTATCAACGAGGGCAGAGTTAGACACAAAGTCAGTTTTTCATGTGGGGGGGACAGCTCCCCAAAAAAGGAAACTCTGGTTAGTAACAAAAATAAAATTGTATCAGTCATAAAGGATTTCTCCTCCACTAACCGAGACCAAAAGAATGAAGTGAAGTGCAGTATCACAGCAGATGCTACACTTTGATCCTGGCTCAAAAGCATTAGAAAAAAAAGAGAAACAGACATGAAACCATGAAAAAATTAGCGTAAAAGGTACAAATATATAAATGTTTCGATATGTTTGTCCTGCATTGTGTCATGTAAAAATTTACAAAGAACACCGCTGTGTTACTACCTCATTAAAGTGTTAGGAAGTGATTTTAGCAGAACAAAAATATAGTGAGGTTAGTAGAAAGATAATGGGAAGGAAGTTGTTCATCAAGGCACACAAAGGCCATTTGAAATAGGATTGTTAATCAAGTTGTTGCAGAGTATTTCAATACTAAGTCAAAATCATCACCTCATTACGATATATAGGTTGGCAATTCTATAGGTAAAAACATAGAAAATTAATACTGTGATTCTATGGAAATCCCTCCAAAGTGTTAGGATGTGATTTTGAAAAATATAGGAAAAAATCTTTAACAACAAAAGTATAGCAAGTAATGTTAGTAAAAAGACATTAACGCATTCTCTATCTATGCTTAAATCTAAACACAGATTCTATGAACAAAGCTTCTTTCATAGAACTACCCACCTGTAGACCACTCTTCCACTGGCGTTCTTCCCGGCCGACTACAACATGGTAGCCTTCCAGGCCTATGTAAACAGATTCTTGTCGAGCTGTCCTCTTAAATGATCACATTCTAATCAATTTACTTTTATTAACACTTATACTCGAGTGGCCTTTAGGCCTTGACAAGTGATGACTCCCTTGTAAAAAAAAGGAAGTTGTTCATCAAGGCACACAAACTGACGTAGTGGATAAAGTAATTAGTAAATTCAGTTGCAAGTTACATTCTTCTAGAGGTTGAAGGTATAATCGTCAATGTGGACTATACTAAATATATAATTGCGAATTACTTGGGACTTTCACCTAGTCATTGCTGGGTTCCGTTCGAAATTCCATGCAGATAATTAAGTTCGACAGAAATTTTCCCAAGTTCGACAAGATACACCTTAAGAAAATCTAAGGATATATCGACCGGAACATTGGGTGAATAACATTCAATATGAGTACAGTAGTCCGAATAATCCAAATAATATGAAAAATTAATCGCCAAAAATTCAGAAACATAATACCATATCTTATTGCTTCAAAGAACTGGCGCTGTTCCCAATAGGCGGCTCGCTTCTTCTGATTATTAGTTCTACATTATTGTAGGGAATGATTTCGAAGAGAAAAGTATAACTAATAAAGAAAATAGTTTCAATACATCCATATTTATAAATATTTTTCTTTATTTTAAGAAAAAAGAAGAAATCAGTTAATGACAGATTGGATACGAAACTAAAGCTTTAAAAAATGTATGAATTTAACATGTTTATTATCATAATAATTTTATTTACGTAAAAAGCGAAACCTCAAAAAAAAAAATAGCGGCTTTGAAATGTGGACAAATAATTATATTTTGCGTACAAAACCAGGGTCTGGATTTGGGTTTCTGGCTCCGTTTGAATGCCGTCTTTTCTTTTTGGCCTTACACAGCTTAGCGCATTGGATCAGAGTGGTTATGAGACAGACAAGGAGAAGGACGCCGAGGACCGAGAGCGAAATGATAAATGTCATTGGTTGGATGCAGACGTCTGTCAATTCTGCGGTTTCAGATAAGGCTGAAAAAGAAAGAAAGAAAATCAACCTTTTATTATTTTCGTTAACAATGAAAGAAAAAGTGTTTCGTAGAAAATTGTCGTTACTAATGGTGACATGAATTTTGCCAAACAATTATATAGACCTACGAACCGTGCATAGTGCACGCACGGACCCTTTACCTATCTTTGTGAATCTTATGCAGTCTTCGGTTTACAAGTTCTTGTATTCCTTTTCGTCCCAAACAGTTTACTATTAGAGATCAAGTCTAAAAGAAGATTATGAGGAGCTAACCAATGTTTGTTCACACTACATTTAAACTTCTGCAGGTAAGCACAGTCAGGATAGCAGGAAACGACGAAAATATATCTACGTAATGTAAATGTAGAGCATATTCGTAAAAAGTAAATAAAGTAATTAGAAATACATGCATTAATATAAATAAAATCCTTAAGGACTGGAGAAACTATTTTCTTTGTTATCCCAAAGTTTAGCTACCTTGTGTTTACAAAGGCTTTGTACAGAGCTGTCGTCTGCAAAATAAAATGAGTTCTGTTTTTTTTTTTTTTTTTTTTTAATTTTAGGGGGAGAATTGTATTTTTTTTTTTTAAATTCGCAAACGAATAAAAAAAATAAACTATTTTTTTTTTTTTTGCTCGTTTACATATTTAAAAAAATACAATTTCAAAACTAAAATACAATTTATTTGGCAAAAGAACGTTCTGAACAAGACCTTTGTAAATACGGGGTGACTAAATTTTAAAATAATTTTTTTTTCAAAACCAGTGAGCTACTTTTGGTTTTCATCTAAATATTTTCCTTTAAAATAACTTTTATATATTTTCGGATATTCTGAAAATGAATAACGTACTTATATTTTCAGAAAATAAGTTTTCTGGGAATTAAGCAATGTAATTTCTAATTTACGGAAAATTATATATAGTCGTTTTCAGCATACCCAAAAACCTATAAAAGTCGTCATTTTAAAGGAAAATATCAAGGTGGAAACCAAGTAAAAAATTCCCCCACTTTTGTGAGAAACCATTAAAACCTTCCTTGTGTTTAACTCTACCCTCTTGGGGAGGCAAGTAAATAAATATTATTTAAAATTAGAATGCGTTTTCTTGGATTCTTAGATTAAAAACAAGAAGTAGTCGATTTTTAAATAATAACGTTATTATTTCAGCACGGATCACTCTCTGAATGAGTACCAAAAAAATACGAGTCAAACGTAAAGATAAAAAAAAACATTCTAGCCTACAAAAAATGCCTGGGTTGCAAGTCTATGTTCGTACGTACGTTATTACCTTTCGCCGCTTTCTTTTTAAGTATATGAACAACCGGTCGCCGTAGATGCACTGCAAACAAAAGTTTGTTTATTTTTTATTTCATTCGAATCGCTGTTGTCTTGAACGTTAAAACTGAACTAAGATACACTTAGTCTTCAAGCTAGGACTAAAGTGTATAGTATGTGCTCTTCAAAGATCATCAGTTGTCGATTCCAGTCTTAAAACCGGACAAAATTCTCAGATTGAAAATGCTTATTTATAAAATATTGTGAGCCTGCAAATCAAAGAATTATGTTAATAAACGGCCAGATATCATTGAATGGCCAAATACGAAACTACCATTAGTTTGGAAGGTTAATTATAGTTCTAGCAGATCAGTTCCTGACATTAATGTCGACGGAAATCCTGCCACTAATATCGCCCAGGAAACTCCAAGAGAAGACCCGTCAAGCAGATGTAGTCGACGACATATCAACCTCTTTAGTTAAAAGGGATGTGGCTATAATTTTAATCGGATTTAAACACCCCCGGGGGGTTGGTTGCCGTGCCCAGGACGCAACAGACGCACCAGAAATAACTCCATGGTGCGAATATACCAAGTAACCCTTTCTTCAGCAAACGATCGTGTAATATTGTCATTACTAGATTGCTCACATTCCATGGATCCTTAAATCCTCTGTCAAATTCTAAGAATTTGCTTATTTTATCTGACGCCTGTAGCTTCCATCTTTGATCAACTATTATAACGAATTCTATTACCTGATAGATTTTAAAATGCTTGCCAGAATAAATAATATAAAAAAATACGTTTTTAATTCTTCCATAAAAATGTAATTGTCATCGGTATCTAAATAGTATTGAAATAAATAAAACAAATATGTTTTATTCTTTATTTAAAATTGAAAAAGTTAATTTTTAAACAAGAAATGCCCTTAATTTATTTATTGCGGACTATCATCCTCATATTTTCTTAGTTGTTGTTTCACGACGTTTCGGCCAAAAATTCCTCTGGCTTTCGTCAGGTGGTAACCGCGATGGGATAGGAACTCCGAATCTCCTAACTCTCAGCTATTACTGCCATCCATAGTTGTTGTCATCTGACCACGTTTTGCCTTTGGGTAGAATTGAAACTGTTATTTTTAGACAGTTCTCACCTGGAACCGTAGAGATTCAACGTACTGCGCCACGAGCCCCGAAGTGCGATCAAGGTTGAATTTTTTGCTCTTATAAATCCCAATTTATTTATTATCTGATCTTCCATGAATGGTATACATATTATTTAATTGAAATTCATTATTGAGATACGTATTATTTATTAATTTATTTTGAAACGTCATGAAACAACTAAGAAAATATGAGAATAATAGTCCGCAATAAATATAATTAATAAATAATACTCATCTCAATAATGAATTCCAATCAAATAAGAAATTCTCTGTCTTCTATTGCAAAAAGAATTGTCAGTAACGTATAGTTAAAATCAACAAAGCAAAAGCCACTTTTTTTTAGATTTATTTACTTAAAATAGTTCTGTTTAATTCGATGAAACGACATTTTTATTTTATTTGTAAATACTTCGTTTTAAAATGCGTAAAACCGTATTTGTTTACTTTGGCGATAAATTAATCATTTTCTGCTTATCAATTTATGTCATTTATCAAATTTACAAGGAAAGTTATAACGTACGTATGAAAATTAAAAAAAAACTTATAATATTTTCATATATTTTTAATATGTATTTTACTTTAAATAAATCGTACACAATTTTCTTTAAAATGTTGATACGAATTTTGTAATTGTTTTTGTTTTGTGCATTTAGTTCAAATATATTTTCGGATGCACAACGATTTGGTTCTCTCCTCGAATGCAACGGAAGAAATAATACAGATAATATCGATGCATTTCTATATTATAACTCATCAGATAAACTGTGACGAAGTATATTATTATATTGCCGTGGTACTAAAATAACAAATGGTAATCCACTAATCGAAAGTGAAGTTTGATATATCAGCTTCAATGCTATTTAGGTCTTATTTTCGTTTTTATGGAAATCGCTCGAGACAAGGCATGAAGCCATTTGATGGAGCGAGCTAACAAGAAAAAAAGTCGATTATTGTAAATGCAGGAGATTTATATTAATTATAGTCTAGTAAGAACAAAGATGTTGGAAGAAGGAAAACAGTGATCAGAAAGAGAGTTCTACAACCTTGCAACAACTTTGGGTTTTTTTTTTCGTTTTCCTTTTTTTTTTTTTGTTTATCGTTTTTTTTTTCGTGTTTCTTTTTTTTCTTTTTTTCGTTTTTTTTTCTTTTTTTTCGTTTTCCTTTTTTATTGTTCGTTTTTTTTTTTTTTTCGTTTTTTTTGTGTTTTTTTTTTTTTTTTTCGTGTGCAAGATTTTCCGGGGTGATAACCGGTGAATCCTGTCAGATGCCTTAGAAAAAATCTATAAAACTGATAGTCAGAGGCTTTTGATGTACTCTAATTTTCTTACTAACGTTCTTGCATCTGACAACAACTACCTGGTTTAACTGCCATTGTTACTTTTGGAGTACGGTCAGATCTGTCCATATCCATCGTCTAAGATAATTAACAGAACCAATTTTATGCTAATTATATAAGTGTAGTTTTTTTTCAGTAAATTGCATATTATCTCTCTCTCTCTCTCTCTCTCTCTCACTCATATATATATATATATATATATATATATATATATATATATATATATATATATATTAGTGAGCTGGTAAGGCTACAAGGGAGGCAACTAAGCAAAGATAACCATTAGCAAAATTTATCCCAAAGCAGCAAAACTGAAGCTGGCCTGCCATGACATTATATATACAAATGCAGTCAAATTTCGGCATATTTTATTAGTTTGAAATTATAAATTCCATTTTACCAATTGTCATAAAATTTTAACAATAAAATAGTGTTATGATCCTCAAAAGGCCTGCAAGTTTTGATGTTGTTCCGTCTCATAGAACCAAAGATATGAGCATTTAAATAGTCAGTTTGGCTACGAGTGTGCATATATATATATATATATATATATATATATATATATATATATATATATATATATATATATATGGGTTGAGCATATTGAGAAGTGATACACGAATTACCATTAGCGTATAAGCTATGCTCTTTGTGTAAACAGATCGAGCTTAGGTATTTCGGACGATGTCAAAACATCGTTAAACTCACGACGCGCTCAGTAGCCGCCGATAGCATAATGGTTAGGTGCCTTGACTGTCGTACAGACGGTTGGGGTTCAATCCTGATTTGAGGTAGATGCCTGTCTAGCCGCACTGATGAGCTGTGAAACAACGAAACAATACTGTATGTGGATGACTATATATATATATATATATATATATATATATATATCACCTTCTTTGCACTTTTGTAAATTCCAAATCTAAGCGACTATTGATCAGAATTTCACAAATCAAAGTTCGTTGGCAAGGTAGTACCTCGAATTGTGTAGTGATTTGTCACATTTGGCCTTAAAATCGCACATTAAGGGAATCATCTATAATCCAGAGCCTATGTTTAGCACTTTTTCACAGCCATAAAATGTTTCAATCATAGTCATTTATTTTTCTTAGTTTTGCATACGAATTACAAAATATATCTTCCTAAAACCTCTGGCCTTGATTGAGGGGGGACTATAGTTGCAAATAATCTGAAATCACAGCAAGTAGAGACTTGATTCAAAATATTTCTCATATGTTATATCTCCCGTCTTTTTTGTTTCCATACATACAGTAAACTTCACAGTGTATAAGGATTATTTGATACCGGAGATATTCATAATGGTAACCTATTTTCAAAAGAGGTGGAATATAACATATCTGCATGTGGGTATGTTGACAATGAATATCAAAGTTAAATTTAGGGAAAATATTTTGATCCCCTCCCTTAAAAAATGGGATGTCTATTCCGAAAGCCGATTTTAACATGGTGCGGTTGGGGGTGTCTATTCCAAAAGCCGTTCTTAACATGAAAAGGTGTCTGTTATCGTAACACACACAAACACACACACCCATAAACACATACACACATACACACAAACACACACACACAAACCCACACACACAAACACACACACACAAACACACACAAGCACACACGCACACACAAACACCCTGACTCACACACATGCACACAAAAACAAACACACACAAACACACACGCACACAAACACACACAAACACACAAGCACACAAACACAAACACACACAAACACACACACAGTTCGTGCTTGATTTATTCAGTTTGTTGTTTTATCTACTCGTGTGGTCTGCTGAGGGAGGGGTTTCTTTTTCATTATATAACTAGCCTGCGTACTCGGCGTTGCCCGGGTGTTTGAAGGTATGTGTTGTGCAAAAAGAAGTGCAAGTTGACAGGTGATATTTATATTAAAGATGGGAAACTCCAAAATAACTCTTGAACGTGTTATATGATTTTCATTCATCGCTTCATCATGCGATTAAATTAAAGTTTAAACAAAAGATTATTATATCAATCAGTGAATCTATTTTGCCCTTAACTCATCAGAAGAAATATCAACAATCAATCCATCAAAAGTAAAATAAAGTGCACTTAGACATGGTTAAAATCCGAGAATTGGAAGAGAAGCTGTAAATACCTTATAACATGTGCACATTACGCCATTTTGAATCATTCAAAACGGCGTAATGTAAACATATTATAAGGTATTGATTCTTGCTATTTCTTCTGTTGAGTTAAGGGCGAAATAGATTCACTGATTGATATAATAATTTAGTGATTGTTTTTGTGCTACGAAACAGATACGGTCAAGAATTGTAAATGTCAACTGAATTATTGTAAGATCGTCAACATCATGTATTTTGGAATATAGACTTTTGTCATTCATTCATTCATTGATTATATATATATATATATATATATATATATATATATATATATATATATATATATATATACATATATATATATTGGATGATTCAGTAGCTAATCTAAGCGTGCGTTTATAAATGTACTAATCGTATCATAAATTACCATACTTTCCATTATCCTTGTTTTTGATTTGTGTGTTTACTGTCAAGACTATCGCAAAACCTAGCGTAATAATCTTCAATGTTTTAGATACACGTTTTTTTTTATGTGGAAACGATGCCAACTATGGTATTTCTTCTTCGCAAAATACCGTTTCTTAATATATGCAACATTCGCCTACGCGAAGATTCATACATAATGCAATTAGATCAAGAAAAGAATCAGGAATATATTTGCTGGGGGGCGTGCAGGGTCTCTATAAAATTTCGTTTTCCCATTTCCTGCAGAAATGTTCATTTTTTTTTTAAATAAGAACATATTTTCTGGTATAGCTCTACATACAACAAACATTTTATATAAAGGAAGTAATATTTTGTCATTATTATTATTATTATTGGCTAACAAGGAGCTTTCACACAGGTCACTAAAGATCTCTCCTTGAAAACAACCTGTTTTTCACAAACATGACCTCCCATAACTCCAAAGCCAGCCTGGAAGCTCAGTGACCACAAGTCTCCCCAGGTTTCCATCAGTCTCTACCTCTTTCGATAAGATATGCAAATAAATTTGCATTATCGCAACAACTGCTTGCCGTTGATTTCTCGTTGGCAGAGGCTATTGGTCTTCCCTGGAATTTGAGTGGCAATAAGCCTCCCTAAGATTCCAGTTCTCTTCGCACTTATCCGGCGGAGGCCTGGTCAGTTCATCGGTCTTTCCTTCCTTCTTGACTCTACTTGGTTATTTGGTCTCACTCTTTTTTTAGGGGGGGGCAGTGATGTGGCAATGGGAGCATGGAGGTGAGGTTGGGTTAGAGAACTTACAGATATGCGCCTTCAGTGTTCTTGGTTCCATGTAGTGTTTCAGCTTTTTCCTTTGCAGCAGTTTGTCTGGCCCGCGCTTGTTGCCCCTGTGTGTTAGTTGCCACATTTAAGGGGTCTTCTTAATATTTCAGTTGTTTTTTTATTATTGTTGTTTATGGCACTTTCCAGTCATTCCTTTGATTCTAATTTCTCCCATTCTTTTTTTCAAAATCTTTCGGTATTGTTCCTAGCGCTCTTACTTAAAATTGGTGTTATCTTGATTTTCTTCCTCTTCCATATCCTTTATATAGCTCTCGTGCCAGTTCTGTGTATTTGATCCGCTTCTCCATCTTCTTCATCGTTACTCTGTGACCTGCTGAAACAGCAAAATCTCCAATCTGACTGGATTATTTTTTTCGTGTTAACTATTACGGCATTCGTCTTTTTGATCAAATGAGATCATACGTTTGTATATCCATGTCCAATAGGATTTTGTGACTTTCATTTTAAAGTAATTCTGCCGGTTTTTTTGCTTGTCCCATTTGTCTCGGTGATCAAGACACAACTGTCTGCATAATTCCCAGTGAACTGCTTTCTCCACTTGATCGCGTCTATTTTCACATTCTTTTTGGTTTAGTTTGCTGTATTCGCTTATCATGTGGCTCATCCTTTCGAGTCTGAATGAAAAGCAGTTTTCTTTTCTTTTTTTTTTTTTGTTGATGACCATCTACTAGTTTGCCAGTTGTGTATACATCCCAAGAGCAATAGGAGTAGTCTATCATATCTAAAAGTGATACAATGTTCAACGAGCGGGATCGAAGATGCGCCGCTGTACAACATACTCTCTACCGTTCAAAGTTGTGATAACAGGACCATTGTCAGCAGCCTCAAATTTCAAATTCGGACGGTTGAACGCTTGAGGGCACAGCTCAACAAAGTTTCCGGCCACGGTTATGGTCTTTGGTGTGGTTTCAAGTGAGGGCCACATCATGCAAAAAGTCGGCTTGAAAATCAACACCAAAGTGTACCTGGATGTGCTGAAGAGTGTGGTGATCCCTTGAAGCAATCAGGTGGCCGCTAGCAGACCCTGGCTGTGGCAGCAGGACTTGGCGTCGGCCCATGAGTCCAAAGAGACCCAGGTTTGACTTCAGAAGGAATGCTACGACTTTGTACCCTACTCTCACTGCCTCTCTTTCTCCCTGGCCTGAACCCGTTTGGTAATATGTCGGGAACATCACAAACATGACCTCCCACAACACCAAAGCCAGTCTGATCCCCGCTATCCGCCAAGTATTCTCGGAACTCCCCCCGGCGCTTGTGGAGAAGACATCCTCCCAGTTCCGGACCCGTACTGAGGCCGAGATTGAAGCTGAAGGCAGCTATATTGACTATATTTTCGATAAAAGTTTTAAAATAAAGCTCTAGTGTTTTTTTTTCTTTAGGGCGACAAGTTTTTCGTTCCTTCCTGTATTTTACTATTTTATGTATAATGTTTATCATTTATTTATTTTTGGATAAGAGTTTTTACAATGAACTATAATGCTTGACTTTAATCGTAACCAGAAATTGACAGTTTAAATACTTCGAATTCTCCTTCAAATGACGAAGTAAACATGTTTTCCCCATTATTATTAAAAAGCCAGATGCTGACTGATTTACAGGATTTGCCAGTTTAAATACTTTAAAATGTAGATTCAATTGTTAGGTGAAATTACAACATAGTTAAAAAGTACCATCCACTCCCCATGTTAAGAATGGCTTTCTAAATAACGATTTCATTGCGGTAACACAGATGCATAACTATCATCTTTTTTATTTCGAATTATTTACTCAAGAACCAAATTAGACTGAGTATTTTTTATTCGTAGTGATGAGCTGTGTTCTTTTCTTTTTACTTATTTTATAGTGATATGAATTAAAAATAATTAACTTAAAACAGAAATCTTTTTTCTTATTTCAAATTATTTAATCAAGTAAAAATTCCATTTTTTTACTTGAAAAAAAAAACGTAAATTTTACAACTAACTTTTTTGGGGGGGGGGTCATCCCGATATCACATAAAAAGGAACCAAATTTCCTAATCACCGTTATGTTCCTATTAACTTGCCTCTTCACGAGGGCAGAGTAAGAGACAACGTTGGTTTTTAATTTGACGGAACCCAGCTCCCCAAACAGCGACATTTTTGATGGGAACAAAATTAAAAATTTCCTTTGTTTAGAAGGATTTCTCCTACACTGATCGAGGTCAGAAAAAGTGAAGTGTAGCATCGGAACAGATACTATATTTTGCCCAATGCAAACAATTTATAAACAATGATATCGGTTAGAAGTGCTTTTTCAAAAATAAACAATATAAACTGAATTTAACAAAAAAAAACTTTATTTATTTTAAACAATATATACAGAAGTTTCTTTTTATTTTAAACAATTGTTTTATTAATTTAGATAAGCAATATAAACGTTTTTTTATTTATATTTATATTTTTTTATATAAATAGATCTATTCTCCCATTAACCGATTATTAATTGTGTGTTTATTGAAAATTGAATCACGTGTCTTTTTATAAACACAGTAAAATTTAATTATACATGTGTATTTTCTTTTTTAGTTTGCATTTTGTCAGAGCCAATTATATCGGATGGATGGGTAATTTATAAACGTCTGGACCACTTCGATTATAGAAAATATCAACATAACGAAATTATTGACCCGACTGACCCCTTGATACTCACGCAAACCGTAAAACGTTTATGTTCCATTGTAAAAAAAGAGAGAAAAATTGGAGACAGAAACTTTTGAAATACATATGGTGTAATTCATGAGGCGAAGAAGAGAATAGAGGGAAATCTTTTCCCCGTATAATCAAACGATAGTCGTATCAAAAAATCTGTTTATATCGTTTAAAATTTAAAAAGTTTATGGTTTCAAGCTTTAAAATAACGACTTTTATAGATTTTCGGATATGCTAAAAACGAATATTGCATTTCAATGAAGTATTTTCCGAATATGAAGCAATATGGTTTCTTATGTGTAAAGTGCTGGCCATAGTTGTACGCGCTAGCGCGCATATTTTTTGTGTACAACTATTGCCACCACTTTTAATATAAATTATATTGCGCAATGGTAAATTACTTATTTGCAGAAACTTTAAATACAATATTCTGTTGCATTGGGGGTCGGGGGTTTATATTGGGGACACATTAACGGGGACTCATTTAACGGGGACTCAGAACTGATAACGATGATTATGAGGGATACATTTTATATGTATTACATCATGACGACGTCTGTGACAATTCTTGGAGTGTTCTTATTAATACGGACTGGGAGATATGATACAACAGTTCTTATACACATATAGAGAGGGGGAGATACTTTACTTATGATGATGGGAGGACACATAATCTTGTAAGGGTTGTAGAAAGTTCGTTATAAGATGATAAAACACATTTACCTTTTTGGTTGTGAGGAATAACGCGACAAACAGTTACAAACATATTTGGTTCTTTATTCAATCGACCGATCGGTGACGTCAGCAATTCCAGCTTTTTCAGCTACATGGTTTGCTCTTCTACCTTTCGCCTCTAAGGGGGTCCCACTCTCCAACTCTATCATCGTGTGTGATCTGCTCTGATTATCTCATCCTCATCAACTCTTCACTTCCAACTCTAGACTGACAACTGCAGACTAACAACTGACTTCTAACTTCAAACCCTTAGATTCCTGCATTGAGAAATCTCCCTTGTTTATGACGTCAGATGGGTGTTTACAAACGTGGCTGTATCACGTTTTCTCCAACACACTTTTGGCAAACAAAAGAATCCTCAATTCTAATTCTAACCTATTTTTAAACAATATATTTTTAATTTGCATTGTCCATTCTTTTAACTGACAAATTTGATATTCAGATTTATAAAAGAATGGACAATCGACTCTTTTTCCGACATAAACAATATTTAACTATTTCTAATAGAATTAACAATAGACTTAATTTCTAACATTCCATTTTCCTTTATTATCTTTAACACTTGCCTACAGGGTTCGATTCTAACGGTATCCTAATATCATTTTCACTTATCTAGTATGTCTTCTTACTTACATAAGAAAGGGGCAGACCTTCATGTAACAATTCGTTTTCAGCATACTCGAAAACCTTTGAAGTCATCATTTTAAAGGAAAATGTTAAGATAGAAAGCAAGTAAAAGTTTACAGTTTAAAATTATAAAAATTTCTTTTTACATTGTTTAAAATTACAATTAAATAAAACGTGTTTATTCTTATTTTTTGCTGTAAGTTCTGCCTATTTAAAACTGTTAACTTCTGAAATACCGATATCATTGTTTATATATTGTTCCTATTTACTTTGCCTTCCCACGAGGGCAGAGTAAGACAACAGGGGGGTTTGTTGGCATAGTAACATAACGGTGATTAGGAAATTATATCCCTTTTATGTGATAGAGGGATTGAGAGTATTTTCCTACCTAACCTCCAGTCTGATAAATAAAAATTAAAAATTGAAATTATTATTTGTTTATTGGGCGGATGTTTAGGAAATTGACTCCCCCCCTCTAAATTTCACAATTTACTTCTTTTTTTTTTTTTAACCTTTTTCACGTTAATCTCATCGATTACAAACTTAACTTTCAGATTAAAAAAAAATTTGAAAAAATTTTTTTTTTTAATTTCATCCTTGAGGATCAGTTTCAATTATAACGTTCTACTAAATTGAACACGTACTTTGTGACCATCACCAAGAAAACTATTGCGACTCGATGAGATTAACGTGAAAAAAGAAAAAAAGTGTCAATTGTGGAATTTAGAGGCGGTGGTCAATTTCCTAAACGCCTGCTGTTTATTGTATGACTTTAATAACGAACTCGCAATAAATATTTACTTCCAATATCATTTTTCATGTTTAATTTATTTGAAACTTATATAAATTATTGCATGCCATGTTGAAATTAGTACAAATTCCAACGCATTTCAGGCGAAAACATTATTACTGATCAAAGTGTCGTATCGAAATATTTACAATCATAGGGTGATTTTGTTGATGCAAGATCTTTTAAGCCTTCACATTTCAGGTGAAAACATTACCTACTTAAGTTTCATGTTGAAATAAGTAAAATCATACAGTACTTTTGTTTATTAGGGATCTTTAAAATTTCCGCATTTCAGGTGAAACATTATTACCTACTTACATGTCACGTTGAAATTATCATTACCTACTAAAGAATCATGTCGAAATAAGTAAAATCATAGGATGGTTATGTTGATCATGGATCTTTAAACCTACACATTTCAGGTGAAAACATTATTACCTACTTATATGTCATGTTGAAATTATTACAAAGCAATTAGTACAAAGCAGTTTTCTGTGAATACGGAAAACCAGACTTATTCCTTCCATACATGTGTAATCCATGTTGTTCTTAAATAATAAACAATTTGGGGCCATCAGAACTTACATAAAATCGACCCGATTTAATATCACGTGTGTATCATGCACATCTAGTTGAACTTTTGAAAGGCATCAAAGACAAACATGTACTGGGAATTCTAATTGCAAATTTTTATGTTATTGAATTTTAAAAAAGCGGGCTATAATACTGCCACATGATTATAATGTTGTGAGATCAGGATTCAAGATAAGATCAGAAGAGTTCATCAAATTGATGCAATTGACAGCAGAGATACCAGAGCCTAAAAGTACAGCGTCCGGTAGTTTAGTTAAGTCAATATAATTGTTTGATTATGTGCTAAGATGTTTCTTACTGATGTGTGTGTTTTTTTTAATTTTCAACTACCGTGAAATTTCCACAGGTTCTGCTAATTATTATTATTATTATTATTATTATTATTATTATTATTATTATTATTATTATTATTGCTGGAAAGTGGTTTGAAGAGGTGCCTGATGAAGTGAGAACAAGTGAAGATGGCAATGTAGAGGAATGGTGGAACAAAAGTGTCATAACGACCAAGCAATTGAACATAATCGTTCGGATTTGGTCGTCATCGACAAGGTCTCAAAAAACTGGCTAATTGTAGACTTTTCAGTACCCTGGGAAGGGAAAGTGAGAGAGAAGGAGAACGAGAAGTGGGGCAGTTATGCTCCATTTGTCTTGGAAGTAAGGCGTATACACGGGGTTAAAACACAAATAATCCCGATCGTAGTTGGTTAGGCTAGAAATAGTATCAAGTTGTCTGGAAGGATAATTGAAAAAAAAAAAACTACGAATTCCCGATGTTTTAGGCGGCCTTCAGACTTCTGCTATTATAGGTATCACCAGCATCTTTAGGAAACCCTTGATCTTTGAAGCTCCTGGTTTCGACCCAGGATTGAGGGAAGTCCTCTGGAAATGAATTCCGTCTCTTTTCAGTGAGACGTTGATAAACAATGATATTATTATTATTATTATTATTATTATTATTATTATTATTATTGTTGTTTTTGTTGCTGCTGCTGCTGCTGCTCCTCCTCCTCCTCCTCATCATCATCATCATCATCATCCTCCTCCTCCTCCTCCTCCTCCTCCTCCTCATTAGGAGTTCCCGCATAGGCCATGATCAGTTAATACTCGCTACCAACAACTGGCGGTATTCCAAAGAGTGTGTGTGACAACAAGTCTACCCAGATTTCAAGAACTATCTCTTTCGATAATTTGCATCATCGCAACAGTTGTCAGCAATTAACTTCTCACAGGAAATGAACATTAGTGTTCACTGGAATTTGGGTGGCAATAAACCACATGAAAGTTCCAATCCTTTTTGTACTTATCTAATGGAGGCATAACTATGATCACTTTCATTAGTCTTTCCATCCTCCGCAAACGTTCTTGAATATTTGGTGTGGAGCCAGTCGATGCTGACAGTTTTTCCGATGGTGGGCGTAGTTAACTTACAATTTTGTGGTTTCGGTTTTTCTTGTTCCAATTCGGTATTCCTCTATGTTTTTAAAAATTATTTTACTTCTGTCTGGCTAGCGTTTCTAGCTCATGTAGACTAGTTTCTGCATTCGAGGGTTTTCTTTAAGATTTCAATTATTGCCAATCGTACTATCTTCCTTCATCACATTTTATCTCACTTTTTGAAGTTTTTCGCCACTACCCCTTTCACTCTCACTGACCAGGGGAGAAAAGAAAAAAAAGAGAAAATAAAGCAATCGGCCGTCGCCAAATAGTTTTTTTCTTTCTGAGCGAACGGTTACTGTAAATATCTACGTTGTTAAAAAGAAGAAGACATATTTTTTCATGTATAATAGCAAAACATTGAAGTCAGGAGTTTTATTTAATAATTGATCCTTATAAAAACAAAAAACTGGACGACTGCTGAGTTTTGTTGGAGGGGGGGGGATCCGAAAACCAGAACCACCAAGAACTACGTACCGGTGAAGACTCCGGAAGTTTCATCGTGTTACACTTGCGAAAAGTTTCAGATCGTCCATATACATTAGATCGTTCATTCTTTGTCTGTATTAGTAAACTTGTATCTGGTCTGCCATTTCTTTAGCATATTGTTAAGAGGATGTTATGAACATTTCTTTATTATATTGTTGAAAGCTTATAATGAACAATGTTGATGATAGAAGTCTCCTTGGAAAATACTTCTTTGTATTATTATCAGTTATTATATTATCCTCTAGATGTGAATTATTCATTTAATCAGATTGATAATCTCATTTTATATTTTGTACAGTCTCAAGCACCATGCTTAAGGAATCCTGTCGTACGCTAGTTTGTAGTCGATCCATGCCATAGCTATGTTTTATCTACTTTTTAGCTCTTTAAACATCTATTGTCCTATGTATAATGCATCATGCATTTCTCTCGTCCCTTTTTGGTATTCTTTTCTGATCCTCTGGAAGAAATACATGATTGTTGAGGGAGTGTGTCACGATCCTAGGCCCGGAGAGCGCCGTGAAAGAAAAATGAAACACAAGAGTAGACGTAAGTCAAGCAGTGGGCGTAAGTCCATGGCAGAAAGAAATCAAACGACTGCAACGCTGCCTAGGGTGAAGCTATTTTTATAATCAATCTATGTTTAACAGGTTGTGTCCCTCTTTTCTTTTTCTGCCGTCCATTTTGTTCTGAAGTAGTCTATGGTTTATATGGAGGTTGTAGATCTGTTCTTTTGGTTGTGACAATACTGTTTTTATTTTCCGCACGGTTAGCAAACATGTTATTTTTCTGTAGTTGCTTTAGATTACTTTTTTAGTGCCTTATTGTATTTATGCAATTCTTCATTTAGTCATCCACTTTAGTGATTATTATCGTTATAATTTATTACTGGAATTTTTCACACAAGTATGTATTAATGATTTCTCATTAATAATAACCATTGGTCTTCCTTTGCATTAAATATCTATAGCGATCTCTAGCACTCTCCAGCCAGTTCACAAGGTGAAAGAATTGACTGAGATGTTGTGTAGTTAAATTTTATAGCCATTTCAGCTATATTAAATTGTCCATTATGATGGACCCATACATATTGTCAGGTCATCCATCTAACAGAAGGAAAACTCTGATATTAAAACTAGGGGAAGGAGGCCTTGTCAGTCATGATCGACAACCTTCCTAGAGTTGATGACTCAAACAAATTCTAGGTTTGCAAACCTAAATTGCTTAGGGAGTAGATAGGCTCTGCCTATCAACGGCTCCCACACTCTTTCTTTGTCTATTAGCCAGGCACAGAAGTTCAATATCAGGGACTCACCAGAGCCATCCTATGCTTGGCCTTGTTTCTTAACTAGGACATTGGACACTATTCCCCTATTCCCTATTTTAAATTTCTCTCTTTGTGACTATTTTATGTGTTATTAACTTCGTTTGGTACAATAATAATAATAATAATAATAATAATAATAATAATAATAATAATGCACTACTAATGGTAGGACCGCTAGGAATAATACCGAAAAAAGTTGAAAAAAAAGAATGGGGGAGATGGGAATCAGAGGAATAGCTGAAAAGATACAACGGATAGCAATAATGAAAACAGCAGGAATATTAAGGAAAACTGTAGAATGCGGAGACTAACACACATGAACTACAGACCTAAATTGGACTTACAGAAACGTCTACAGATTTAAAACACAAAGGAACATCATATGAAATTATGAAAACTGTATGGTATAATTGTAAGGTACCCCTATGTACCCCTGCGTCCCGGTCACTTCCTCTTTTTTGTGCGCGTGTGTGTCTCACCATAAAATGAGACCACACCAAATAAATGAGGAGAGTCAAGGAGCATGGAAAGACCGAGGAGAGAAAGCACTAGCCAGACCTCCGCTGGATGAGTGCAACGTGGAATGGGACCTTGGGGAGGCTTTTTGCCACCCAAATTCCAGTGTATGGTCCCTGCCAACGAAAAACTAATGGTCAGTGGTTGTTGCGATAACGCAAATTCTTTTCCAAAGGTTATCGAAAGAGGTGGAGACTACTGGAAATCTGGGCAGACTTTTTGTCACTCAGACTCCAGAGAACACCACAAGTTGTTATCAAAAGAGAAATCTTGGATGATGGTCTTTGTGACTACTCCTAATAAAGAAACAACAACAACACCACCACCACCACCAACAATAATAATAATAATGCGCATTTATCGTTATTTAACTATTTTATGATTGTAAATGATACGTATGTTGCATTATCGCTCTAGTGCGAATTTAAGCACATGTGAAACAGTTATCTTGACCGCTTGAATTTGTCAATTCGATATGATCTATCCATCAAAATTGACGAGATGATATCAGAGGAGTTAGTTAGAGGAGATACGAGCTTATATATTGACATCACGAGAAACAACGCAAATAAAAGATTAGTTTTAAGATCAGTATGGATTGGTATTTCGTGGCGACCAGTCGATAAAAATATGACGACAAAATTAGCAACAGTCACTTTCGAGACGGAGCCCGTCTTGGAATATCGTTGCGAAAGGTTATCGAAATTATGTCTTAATACGAAAACTGTGAGAGTCTTCCGGGGCGAAAATAGCGTTATCTTTCTGTTTTTAGTGTATTTTAATATTTTAATAGCTGTCTATCACTCAATCAAAACAGTTTATTAGAGTACACCAATTGTCTCTCTTCTTTAATTTAAGTGCTGGGAAAATTTTGAATATTTTTCTCTAAAATAAACCACTACGTCTGAACTTGTATTTTTATTTTAATGCTTTCTTTTCTTCTCAAATAAGACAATGGCAAACTCTAGTCTGAAAAACTAGAAGACGAATCAACAGGACAACGAGAACGAGGAAAACAACAAAGAAACTCACTTACTAGAGAAAAGAAAGAAACGGAGAAATGAACCACACAACAAAAAAGAGAGAAAAAGTATCGCGCAGTAGACTCTAAATGCAACAACAAGAAAGAAGGAGACAAAGTATACTCGCATGTTTTAATTCAAAAATACTCATGCCGATCATTGATTAAAAGTTAAAAAAAGAAAGAAGAGAAGTAAGGAACTAATTCGCGACGCAAATAAGCCACATTTGCGACATTAATTTAAACAGAAGACTTCCACGGGTACATCCTAAGCTAAAACGAGATAAGAAAATGAAAAAAAAACGCATAAAATGTTTGTATGAATAAAACATTTACTAAATAAATATATCGATACTTATTATTGAGCACTATTATATGAACACAGGGATCCCTCCGTTTTCCTCTACATACTCTCTCTATCTTTCTCTTTCAGATATGCATACATACATATATATATATATATATATATATATATATATATATATATATATATATATATATATATTTTAAAGTAAATTGAACCTTATTTTTCTCCATTTGAGGACTGGTTTCTTCTGTGTTAAGCAATCATTTATTAAGTCGCATGAGGAGGGCTTCTAGTTTTAGCCGACCATTTGTCTGAAACATTAACATCTCCAGTGTCGCGACCATGTGAATTTATTAATATCACTGAAAAGTGTGTATATATATATATATATATATATATATATATATATATATATATATATATGTATATATATATATATATATATATTATAATAATAAAACCCAGTGTCTGTCTGTACACGAATAGGCTCTTCTATGATTTAGTATTATACTAAACTGATCACAGATAATGATAGAAGAGGTATCAAGGGGCAAAAATGGGTTTGATAACGTCGGACCCCCATCAACGGGGCGAGGCCTCAGGGGAAACACCCTATGCACGCTCACATCGTTTCCAAATTTGGAAGGATTACCCACTATGGGAGGAGGTTTTGCCGCTTTACACTCCCAAACGGGGTCGTGAGCCCAGGTGTGTCACTTATAAATGAAAAGCCTAGGCACGCTTACACCGCTTGATGTAGAGCTAGCGAATTGCCATGATAACTCTACCATGGAAAGGGAGAGAATTTTACACATTATATCGCTCACTCACACCAACGGAGGTAGGGCCTCATGGTGGTCACTAATAATGAGGAACCTTAAATAGGGTTCATGCGTTTATGTCAATAGAGATTCCCATTACTGCCCCCTCATGTTCGTTTAAGAAGGTTGCTTTGCTTTTGATACGCCAAAAGTTTTAAGCTCTCTCTTTTCCCTTTTCATAACCTTTCATACTTTCATAAATCAGAGCCATTTTTGAAAAGTCTTCTCTAAATAAGTCAACGAGGAGTACATCTGCTAATATATATATATATATATATATATATATATATATATATGTGTGTGTGTGTGTGTGTGTGTGTGTGTGTGTGTGTGTGTGTGTACAAGTTTGAGATGTTCAAAAGTCGGTACTAATGAATACAACGAGGTTGTCAGATAGTGCGAATAACAAGAGTAAAATATTTTTTAGTTATTTATTCGAGGATAAACGGTTACATATGGTCGCTACAAGCTGCCATTTGTTTCAGTCAATGAAACTTCGTCAGGCGACCCTGAACCAATTAACGTTACAAAAAAGAGGAAAATAGGCCTTTTTAACTTTTTTATCGCGTCGATGGGTCCAGGGTCGCCTGACGAAGTCTCATTGACTGAAGCATATGGCTGTTTGTACCGACCATATGTCACTGTTTACCCTCGAATAAATAATATATATATCATATATATAATATATATATATAACATATATATATAATATATATATAATATATATATATAATATATATATATATATATATATATATATATACAATGCTGATCAAAAATTTAAGACCACTTAAAATCATTAAAAAGAAAACTTTTTTTAAAGGATAGATTTTAAACTCTTCCGACTTAATGGTTACAAATACTACAATCTAAAAGGTTATGGAAACAAAAAGCTACATTCCAAGGATTTATTTTTTTTTAATTACATTTTTATTATATTAGGCTTTTTACACATGACCAAAATTAAAAGACCAGAGACAAAAATTCTATTAAATTGTACAAAAAATGTATGAAAACTGTATGAAAACATTCAATAATCAAACTTAATAATGAGTTCTTCCTCCACTGCTTTTGATGACTTCAAAATTTCTTTGGGGCATGCTAGATATAAGGGTTTCCATTAAGGTGCGGGGGATCCTGCTCCAGTTTTTGAAGATGGCTTCACGAAGTTCATTTTTTGTTAAATACTGTTTGCCATTTCGATAAACCTCTCTTGTCATCCATCCCAAACATTTTCAATAGGATTCAAGTCCGATGAGCATGCACGATGTCCCAAGAGATGAACTCCATTTTCTTGTAGAACGCTCAAGGCCTGTCTTGCAGTGTGGATTGCAGCATTATTCTGTTGGAATAACCATCCATCCCCACACAAACGATGACCCTCCATCATCAAAGATGCTTTTTGTAGCATGCTAACATAACCAGCTGCTGTCTGAAGACTCTGCACCACCTGGAGCTCCATCGTTCCTCTGTAAGAAAAGGCACCCCATGACATTACGGACCCACCACCACTATGACGTGTGGAAAAAATTTCAAGGGGCATGTTTTTTTCATGCAAATATCGCTGGAAGCCATCAGAACCATCTAAATTGAATTCTTTCTAATAAAAAAACAGGACTTTCTTTCACTTCTCAACAGCCCAGGTTTGATATTCACGACCAAGCGCTCCACATTCTGGCGCAGAAGCAATCGAGGAATTTGTTTACACTTTTTATTTACCATGCCTTTTTGTTGTAAGTGACGTCTGGTGGTTATTGGACTGCAATCAGTATCTGTAACCGCCTTATTTGACTAGAAGAAAGTTCTCTGTCATTCATAACAATCCCATCTGATTCTCCTACTCAATGCAGGAGAAATTTTGGTGGGACTATCAAAGGATTTTGCTTTTCCATAATTCTCAGTGTTCTTTAAAAAGTTGCAAATAACAGTTTTACTGCGATTTGCCTTAGCTGCTATTGCTCGCTGTGACAAACCTTGCTCATGGAATTCTAGAAAACGAGATCGCAGTTAGATTTCTTCGTTTAGGCATGGTAACTTTACACAGTGATTGCTAATCTTTAACTGTACTAAAAACATTAGAATTACCATATATCTAACAACTTATACAATTGACCTTATAATTTTGATCATGTGTAAAAAGCCGTATTTAATAAAAATGCAAATTTTTAAATAACATTTTTGGAATGTACCTTTTTGTTTCCATGCCCTTTTAGATTGTAATATTAGTAACCTTAAATCGGAAGAGTTTGAAATCTGTCCTTAAAAAAAAGGTTATATATATATATATATATATATATATATATATATATATATATATATATATATATATATATATATATATACTAGCAGGGGTGCCCGGCGTTGCTCGGGTGTTTGGAGGTGTATGCTGTGCAAAAAAAGCAAAAAAACAAAAAAAAAATGGTTAATTTTTTAAAACTTTGACCCCTATTATGACCCCTTAAAATTTATAGTTTCGGGCTCAAATCACTTTATTAAGTTAGATCCAGGTTCAAGGGACCAATATCTAAAATTTCAAGTGTTTAGACCCAAAATTGTTGGAGGAGTTTGGTAGTGTTCTTAAAGGTCAAATCGTTGAAATTTGACCCCTAAACAGCCAAATTTCTGGCTGACACCCGTCACATCGATTTTCCCAAATCTCAGTACCCGGTATTTCAAATTTCGAATCTATAGACTAAAAATTGACAGAGTTATTGCGTAGGGAAATGTACACAGACACACAGACACACAGACGGACAGACACGTTCACTTATATATATATATATATATATATATATATATATATATATATATATATATATATAAAAGTGAACGTGTCTCTGTGTGTCTGAGTCTCTGTGTGTGTCTGTGTACATTTCCCTACACAATAACTCTGTCAATTTTTAGTCTACAGATTCGAAATTTGATATACAGGGTATTGAGATTTGGGGAAATCGATGTGATCGGTTTTCGGCCAGAAATTTGGCGATTAAGGGGTCAAAGTTCAACGATTTAACCTTTGAGAACTCTACCAAACTCCTCCGACAATTTTCGGTCTAAGCACTTGAAATTTTAGATATAGGTTCCTTGGACATGGATATAAGTTAATAACTTGATTTGAGCCCAAAACAATACATTTAAGGAGGTCATAATAGGGGTCAAAGCTAAAAATAATTGACCTCTGTGGTCTCAGACAATTTCAGGTCTAAATATTTGGAATTTTACATAAAGGGTATTCAGAGATAGGGCAAGCTTTTCCATCAGTTGGGTCGAAAATTTTTAGTTACCAATATATAAATGTATGTATGTATGTCTGTTTGCATGTCTGCCTTAAACTTTCAATAGAGGCGACATATATTACCAAAATTAGTATCATTTTAAATTTCGACCTTTCATACGACAACTATCGAAAAATTGGCTAAAAACATTAATATCTTCCCCTTCAACTAGGCACTTTTCTACAGGGGAGGTCACTTTTTTCGCCGGTATTTTTTTTAAGTTATCCTCTCCTTTAGATTGTCTATCCTTAATTTTAAAAAATGTCGCCTCCGGTTTGGCGGTGTTCGTAACAGCATAAACGTTAGGTTTTACCCCGTTCTTTTCCTCCTTTGCGGTACGGGTTCGAGCCTGCCTTCCTACTACTACTGTTTTTTTTTTTTGCTCAACATACGCATCCAAACACCCGGGCAACGCCGGGCTGAAATTCTATTATATATATATATATATATATATATATATATATATATATATATATATATATATATATATATATATATATATATAAGTAGATTGTAGTTTGCTTGAAGCATTGTTGAAGAAAATTATTAGGTAAAATTAAAAGCCAAGAACAATGCGAGATTTTTTTTATATATATAGAGTAAAATTAAATGAAAACAAAAGAAATAAATAAATTTCTTTTTTTTGTTGTTTGTTTTAACTCTAAACTGTTGTTTAGAGTTAAAATTTGTATGAAAAAGAAAAAACAAACAACAAAAAAAAGAAATTTATTTCTTTTGTTTTCATTTAATTTTACTCTATATAAAAAAAAATCTCGCATACCTTATATATATATATATATATATATATATATATATATATATATATATATATATATATATATATATATATATGCATATTTATTTATATATTTAGTATATTTTTATATACTTTCACGGGGTGTACCTTGAATAAGGTTGTCTTTTCAGCTTGTGCATATCTGTCATATCGACTTATCACAACTACGCGGCTCAATCATTCCCAGCCATGTCACATTTATATGTCATTAGTGTTATCACACTTTCACGGAAAGCGATGTCAAAATCATGTGATAACGTCAACAGAAATCTGCCTAATACATTCTTTGGAATGTTTTTAAAAATACGATTAAATTTTGTTTTGTCTGCAGAGTATACATACCAGGTCGCAAGGTATAATTATATTAAGCGAAAATGCATAAACTGATAATTAAAAAATAATCGCACAATTTGACGTCATCTGTATGACTATTTCTGACTTCTTAATCGCATCAAATAGTAATTGTAGACGATGATTATGTTTACATATCTGCACTTAAATCTATTTTAGAAACATCTTAATCGATATAAATAAATTCACTTTTATATTATTGCTTGTGCCAACGTCATCACATGTCCAAAGTGCTTGCCAATATGATGAGTTCGTGTATACACCTACAAATAAAATATCCGTGGAAAAAAAAGAAAAAAAAAACAGGTCATAAAAATGTCAGAGTATCGCTTCTATTCAAGCAAACTTACCTTAATGAAAGAATGTTGCGGTTTTACTTCACTTCCGGTTGCTACTGCGTTTTTTATTGAGTTTTACGGCATCCTTTTAAATTGTTGGGGAAAATAAAAGGACGGTTTATAAAAAGCCGCCTCCTTATCTTAAGAATGGATTTATAATTTCAAAGAAAACGTTTTTAACGTTAGGGATGTCGACCGGAAGTGAAACGGAGACACGAATCGTAAAAAGAAATATTGTGGACTAAATCAACACACACAAGCACATACATACGTTTATATTTTTTAATAAATATTAACAATTATTTTTATGCGTACAGACACTAGTGTTCCATGTTTACGCAATCAGCTGTGTAGCAAGTACTAATTACTGATGGTCAGAGGATTCAAACCCAACCACAAAGCCATCCTCCACTTTGTAGGCTAGGATCTCAAAGTCACTGGCAATTAGTACAAGAATTGAAGGAAGGTAAGTGACTATAAATGCCCGTCGGCGGGCATACATAGTAAACAGTTCGATAGCATTTAACGATCGGAAATCGAAATGTTGTAAAGAGAGCTCAACTTTTATGTCTTAAAACGTCTCTATAACTATAATATATTTTACGCTAAATATTAACAATCATTTTCATACTTTCAGACACTACTGCTTTGTGTTTACGCTGTCATCGGTGTAGAAAGCGATAGTTACTGGTAGATGGAAGATTTAAACAAAGTCACAATGCAACCCTTGGTTCGTAGGTCACTATTTTACCTTAAGACCATCGGTAATTTACTCAAGAATTGAGATAATTAAATCCCTATGAGTGTTATGTCTGACAGCATTCAACAACCGGTAATATATATATATATATATATATATATATATATATATATATATATATATATATATATATAACACATCATCATATAATGGTAAGTTCACTCTGACTGACGCTAAAAGCATTTAATAAGAATAAATGTTTAATTTCAACTTGTTAACGGAAATTATATCGTTATGTTCAACGAATTTTATCCCGTTGCACAAGACTAAGAGTTCTAAAAGAAATCTAATAATAAAAAAAGAGACTAATGTAAACTGGTATAAAATTTTATACAAAAAGAAAAATAGAAAAGGAAAGAATGATAGAAAAGGAAATATATAGTTCAACTGAGCTGCAAAATCAGTCCCTCTGGCAGTTGTTAATAACTCTTTTAACAATATACTTTTACAAAAAAAAAAAAAAAAATTCGGCGTTGTTGGAACTGGTCAACATTTCTTTCCCTTTTTTTGTGTGTGTTATTCAATGCAGAATTAAGATGCATAAATCATTAGCAGTTTCCAATTGAATTTATCTGACTTCTCATCACTAGAAATAGATCGATGGTGGATCCGTTACCAAAATTTATTTCTTTTACTTTGCTTTTTTTAACGGCATATCAACCCTTTCTTGGGTTATTTAACATCGAATTAATATTCATCCAGAAATAACATATAGATACTATTTTATTGAATAAAATAGTAATTCCAACTGTTGTCATGAGAAATTGAAAACAGACTTTGTTTTGCTTGTTTCTCGAATTTATAATTTTATCTGATTTCGATTCCGTTCAGGCTTTGTTGGGTAAGTTTAATAATCTCGATGGTTAATGTTACTTTCTTCTTGTATTTCAAACGTCGCAACACCGCTCTGGTTCTTTCAGTTCGTCGCGACACCGCTCTAATGCTTTCAATGCCTAACACCGTTCTGGTGCTTTTAGTATCCTGCCAGTATCTGGTGTTTTTTTTTTCTTCTTCCGCAGCTTCTGCTTGTTTCACTCTATTTAAAATGGCGCGCTCAATGTTTTAGCCAATCGAATACCGCGTGACACAGCAAGAAGTAGTGGAACACGATACACCAAGAGAGGGGGAGTACATAAGGGGAGAAAGAGAGAAGAAAATACACCAATTAGAGGAGGAAAGGAAGGGGATGGAGAGAGCAGAAAGAAGGAAGGGGAGGTAAATAGAGAAAAAGGAAAATAAAATTTCTACATTATATCTCTCGCGGTTCGCGGTAGCCTAGTGGTTCGGGTCCTGGCTAATCTTGGCGTTAATCGTGACACTCTGCACTGATGATTCCCGAAAGGATGAAACACTAGTGTCTGTAGATATTTAATACTTATTATTGTCAATTATATATATATATATATATATATATATATATATATATATATATATATATATATATATATATATATATATATATATAGTGGTATAGCAAGGCCACAGAGGAGACAACCAAGCAAGCAAAACCCCTAAGCAACATTCATCCTAAAGCAGCAAAACTGAAGCTAGCCTGTCAGGACACTATATATACAAATGTAGTAAAATTTCGGCATATTTTATAGGTTTGAAAATATAGTTCTTTTTTACTAAATCATAAATGTTTAACTTTAGAATAGTATTACCATCTTCAAAAAACGCTGCAAATTTTCATGTAATTTCGTCCCAATGAGCCAAAAATATGAGCATTTCAATATTCAATTTGGCTACACGAGTATATATATATATATATATATATATATATATATATATATATAACACAAATGACCTTGTAACGAGTGATGTAACCCACTTTCCGGTTTACAACATCCGGTTGAGCATGCGCGCATAAACATTACCCATAACAACGCAAACAAATACACGCAAGTAGTTTCTTTTGCAGATTTTGACCTGCGTACTGAAATATTAACGTTATTATTTCGAAATTATTATTCAACATGGGAAGAGTGGGGGTGTTTTACAACTATTCTTTATTACAACTATACTGTCGCTATTTTCTTACAACTAAACAACTTTAACCCGTTGACAAACATAAGAACAATTATAGTAAAGCCAAGAATACTACTACTACTACTACTACTACTACTATTACTACTACTCTCTATCCGTCCCTTTTCCTTTCTTCCCCCTTCCTTCCTTCTTTTTTTATTTTTGTTTACATTTCTAGAAACAAAATAGTTGTGTAAGAACGGTGAATTTGTTGACACATTTACTAATCTGTTTCAATATTAGTTTTATTTTATTTTATTTATTTAGGTTTTATTTTTTTACGTCTGGTTTTTAAGTTTCTATAACTTGATTGGAGGATTCCCATATGGGGTTTTCATTCTTATATTTCTCATCGGTAGGTTCATGTGCGTTTTTGCTGCTAAATGACTTTCGTCGGCGTTCGATTCGTAGGAAAATCATGTTTAATTTTCGATCTTATTATTCGGAAAAATAGGTAACTTTACACGAATAGGGAGGATTTTTTTTCATGTTTGAGTGATCCGTCCGTGATTTTTCATTTTAATTTACTTTCATAGAAATGTTTCTGTTATGTAAAAAACATCTATACGTGTTCTTTACGTCACAAGTGTTACGCTCATACATGAATTCCATAGCTAATATAACATACTGACCCAACGGGTCACGGTTAGTTTAATATACAATATAATAGACACTCACCCACCGCTTTTTAGTGCTCGAGCTGCTTGTTTATTTACAAACAAACACCGAGCCTCGCTTTATATATATATATATATATATATATATATATATATAGAGAGAGAGAGAGAGAGAGAGAGAGAGAAAGAGAGAGAGAGAATAATATACGAGAGGTCTAAAGAGCGAAGTTTCAATTAATGTATGAATACTTTAAAAATGCTCTGTCCGAAGTACTGCAGAAATATAGTAAACTCGAAAGGTGTATTTATCTAGAGCTATATTTATACAGCGATTAAAAGATTAATAACTGTGAAATTATAAATAAGCTTCAAAAGAAGAAACAAAACAAAATTTGAGTGAGTGTACGATCGTTTCATACACTTACTCGGATCTTGATTTTTTTTTGTCCCTTTGAAGCTGATTTATAATTTCAAGATTATTTTTTAATCTTTATTATATATATTAGCTGAAAATGCGAAGCTCGTTGTTTGTTTGTTTACGAACAGGCGATTTGAGCACTATAAAAGTGGTGGCGAGTGTCTATTTAAATAGACATTCCGACGAGTTATTTAAGGCCGTCGACCTCATGGTCGAGGGGGAGAACTGCCGACGAAGAAAATGCAATAAAAAATATTATACGAAGATACTTGACGCCTGTTGACAGTAATTTTAAAATTAAATTTATTATCTATTATAGGAAATTTCGAACACAAAACCTTGTGGTTAAAAACAACTCTTCACCGGCGATAAAAACGTTGGAGCAAACCAATGTAGTGTATAAATTTAAATGCTCTATTGGAGAATGTAACTCCAAAAATAATACATACATTGGGCATACAACAACAACGTTGTCCCGGCGAATAACTATGCACCTTAACGACACAAGCGCGATTTACAAACATTTAAAAAAAAAGGACATAGCTGTCCCCCCTCCAATGTTAGAAAGGTCCTCGTTGACAACACAAAAATTATACAACGGGAAAATAATGTAAAAAAATTAAAGATTCTTGAAGCGTCGTACATTAGAACTCTTCAACCTAATATAAATGACATTGCATTTCAAAAAAGCAGTAACGTTCTGAAATGTCTTGCGTAGTCCGTGTTGGACGGACTTCGTACATGGTGTCTACGAACTTGCTGGTTTTAACACTCGAATTTTTAATCGACTTTTATTCTCAATCGACTTTTATTTTAACTCATCACTGAATATATATATTTTAGTTTTCATTTTTAATCCTCATTTTCGCAATCCTGTATTTTTAACACCTGATGATGATTCGTGGACGAATCGAAAGCGCTCGTAACAGCAACATGTATGGATCCTTTATTAATATTTTTTATTTTGAAACAAAAAAGACAATACGAAAAATTGAAAAATTAAAAAAAAGAATTATAAGACAAAATGTCTCCGTTGTATTTAATAATATTTGCTTGAATATATATATATATATATATATATATATATATATGTATATATATATATATATATAATATATATATATATATAATATATATATATATATATAATATATATATATATATATAATATATATATATATATATATATAATATATATATATATATATATATAATATATATATATATAATATATATATAATATATATATATATATATGTATAATATATATATATATATGTATAATATATATATATATATGTATATATGTATAATATATATATATGTATAATATATATATATATATATATATATATATATATATATATATATATATATATATTAGATATCCACGAAAGGGGTACCTGCGCGTGAAATTTTTGTGGCAGGAGGTGTACAATCTCCAACCACACTTTTCAGACATTGTTAAATATCATTGGCAAGTGAAATGTATGTACAGGACGATTGGAAACAAATGCCGAGATAAGCGGAGAGCACATACAGCACCTAGAATTCCCAAATTGTCACCCATCTGGTACGAACCATGCTCAACGTTGCTTAACTTTGGTGATTTGACAAGAACCGGTGTGTCAGCGCGATTATGCTGTGTATAAATTCATAAATTAAATCAAAATCAGATAATTACATATGATAAGTCATCCCCTCCTCTCTCTTTCTCTGTGCCTACCCTCTTTCTCTCTATCACACCCATAGACACAATTTCTGTATTTTTAAACCCTTTTTATTCTAGCATAGAAATATAATGTAAATGTTCATAATTCATACTCTTTCTCATGCATTCTTTTTTTAAAGTAAATCCTTTTATTATAACCGTATTTACTATTTACGACTGTGTCCATTATTGGTGTGTGGTCGTTGAGTTTTTAGCTTAGTATTTCTTTTTTTTTTTTTTGTCTATTTGAATCCGGTAATACACCATCATCATCATCATCATCATCATCATCATCATCATCATAATCATCATTATCGTCGTCGTCGTCGCCGCCGTCGTCGTCGTCATCATTATCGTCGTCATCATCGTCATTATTACTATTACTACTACTTTTATTACTGCTACTACTAACACAGTTAAGTATCAGTGAGTAATCACAGATAATAATCGGTGGTATTCTCTGGAGTCTAGTTGACAACAAGTCTCTCCAGCTTTCCAGCACTTTCTACCTCTTTTGACAACCTTTGCAAATAGGTTTGCGCTACCGTAACAGCCACCTGCCATTGATTTCTAGGTGGCCACGGCCTAAGGTCCTCATTAGAATTTTGGTGGCAATAAGCCTCTTTAAGGTTTTAGTCCTCGCCGTACTCAGACCGTGAATTAAAATATAAACTTTTTTTTTGTAAACAATTATGGAGGACTACTTGAGATATTATTACAAGAAGTAGAACATAAGTGTGGCATCACTTTTTTTCTGCGAATTTTAATTTAATGAAAGTGACTTGCAAATCAGTTAGTAATAATTATGTCATTATCTTAAAAATCTGACATTTTGGCATGCAGCTACTTAGATTTGATGTCAACTTTTTAAATTTTTTCATAGTTGTAAGAAAATTGGAGTCAATTTGCTATGAGATTTAAACGATGAAATGAATTGATAAGAAGTATGTTTGGTGAGATTTGGTCAAATAAAAACATAAAAGGGGTCGGACAGATTATATGGCAACACCTGCCGAAATGCATTTTATAAATAAAAATTAATATATCATTATGAAATTGAATTCTGTATTCTATTTATCGAGGTACTTCTTTTAATACAGTGTCCTCCTAAAATAGCATAATTGCGTCTTCTTCTTCGTCTTATTATTATTATTACTATTATTATTATTATTATTAATAGTAGTAGTAGTAGTAGTAGTAGTAGTAGTAGTAGTAGTAGTGTTGGTATTACTTAAATATGAATTTACTTGCCCGTGCGTCCAGTGTCATAATAACCATCATCATCGCAAACATTAATTAATGAGAAACGAGTTACCTCCCTTTATAGTCGCTCTTTATCAGTAAAAAATGATTAAAACTATTTCCTCCGAAAAAATTAAAAAAAAAAACATGGCTGTTTGTTTCCGGTTCCAAATAAGCTATTTTATTTTATAATTTAAAAAAGTCATATTGAGAGGAGACTGTAAGTTTTTATTATTATAATTTATTTTTAGAAGATGTAAAATATGTGCAAGGTAAATGACATCTGTTCCTTTATAATTATCATAAAACTTATTCAGAAAAAAAACAATGTGTTGTGTGTTGAATTTTCATTGAAAAAAAAATCTAAATTAATTCTGTTTGGCTTTAAAGGGTTAAACAATGCTAAAAATTGTTTTAAATTTGTCATTATTTGTATTATTTTATTTTTTATTCATTTTATATATAATGTGTTTTAAAAAATGTTAACTCCAGTGGAATTTCTACGGGTTCGTCTAGTTATTATTATTGTTATTATTGCTGTTGTTATTGTTATAATTATAATTTATTATTGGCTCACATGGAGCTTTCAAACAAGTCAACAAACGATCTGATTGGAAACCTGTGGTATTCTCTGGAAGCTGAGTGACAAAAAGTCTCCCCAGACGTCCAGACCTCTCTAACTCCTTCGATAGCATTTGCAAATAAATTTGCATCATCGCAACAGCCGCTTACCATTGATTTCTCGCTGGTAGTGGCCATTGGTTTATGCTGGAATTTGAGTGGTACTCAGCCTCTCCAAGGTCCCAGTTCTCTTTGCTCTTGTCCAGCCGAGGTCTGGTTGGCGCTCGCTCCTCGGTCTTTCAGTCCTTATTGACCCTTCTCGGCCCTTTGGTATAATTTGTTTTTGAGGGGGGATCGGTGATGAAACAATGGGGGGAGTGCATGATAGGGGGTGTAGAACTTGTAAATATGCAGTGTCGGTGTTCTTCATTCCCTGTAACGCTTATTCGTTATATTGTTTTGTATTATTCTCCGCATTCAAGGGTTTTCCTTAATATTTCAGTCGTTTTCATAATCGTTAGTCGTTGTACTTTTGCAGTTATTCCTCTGATTCCGATTTCCGACATTCTTTTTTCGAAGTTTTTCGGGATTGTTCCTAGTGCTCCTACTATTATCGGTACTATTTGGACTTTCTTCATTATCCAAATCCCTTTTAACTCTCTGGCTAGCTTTGTGTATTTGCTTCGTTTCTCCTTTTCTTTCATACTCACCCTGTGATCAGCTGGGACTGCAAAGTCCACGATTTGACAGGATTTTTCTTTCTTGTTAATTATTACGACATCTGGTCTTCTTGCTTGGATGGGTTTGTCCGTCTGTATGTCCATGTCGCATAGGATTTTGTGGTTCTCGTTTTCGAGTGCTGTTGCAGGTTTATGCTTGTACCATTTGTCTGTCCGCTCAAAATGCAGTCGTTTACACAATTCCCAGTGTACCACCCTCCCCACTTGGTCATGCCTGTTTTTGTATTCCTTTTGGGCAAGTTTGCTGCATTCGCTTACTATATGGTTTATCGTTTCGTCTCTTTGTCCACAGAGTCTGCATTTTCTTGTGTTTTATAGATCCTTGCTTTGATATGGTTGTTCTTATCGAGTTATATTGTGCTGCAGTTATTAGAGATTCAGTTTCTCGGTTTATATGTCCTTTTCGCATCCATGTCCAGGTGTTTTCGTTATTCTCATCTTTTGTCATTCTTATGAATCTCTTTTCTCGTTTTGTCGTTTGTCTCTCTGTTTTCTGTTTTTTTTTCAGTGTCTCTCGCTGCCATAATTATTCTTTCAGTGTTTTGCATTATGTATTTTTCCAGTTCTTTTGTCGTGTCCTTCACACAGTCTTCTTTAGAGATCAGTCCCCTCTCACCGTCTTTCCTTTTCACGTAGAGTCTGTCAATATCGTCCTTTGGATGTAGTGCATTATGCATGGTCATGAGTTTCCTGGTTTTCTGGTCGAGTTGTCTCAGTTCTTCTTTTGTCCACCCTATAAATGGCCCAGAGTGTCTTACTAGTGATACTGCCCATGTATTAATACCTTTTATTAGGTTTCTACTATATAATTTAGTTTCCAGGAGTTTTTTTTCTACTTCTTCTTCTTCTTCTTCTTCTTCTTATTATTATTATTATTATTATTATTATTATTATTATTATTATTATTATTATTATTAGCATTATTGGTATTTATTATTATTACTAATATTAATATTATCATTTACTAGCTGCATGTACCTGGCGTTGTCCGGGAATCTTTTGTCCCCTATCCGTCTTTAAACGTTGCTATGATGCCATGTATGACGTCATCGCATATGACGTCATCTCCTGTGACGCCATATATAACGTCGTCCGATATTGCGTCATGTATGACATCATAACATATATCTTCATATATGTGCAATGACGTCATTGTAAACAACTACAACTTGGATCTCAATGATAAACCTTAAGTAAGACACTTTATCAAATCTCCAATACTAACGATTACTACAATGCTTTGCCATTGATTACTGTACACGAAATAACCCTTATCCTCGAGTGGTTTCAAGGCCTTGATAAGTAGTGACCCCCATGTAAAAAAAAGGAATACGGATTTATTATAATACATAATGCGTATTTATTATTATAAACAGGATTATCATTACTATTTGAGATATTATTATTATTATTATTATTATTATTATTATTATTATTATTATTATCATTATTATTATTATTATTATTTAATACTAGATATTTTATCCCGTTAAAAAAACGGGCAAAGATTATAGGCCGTTGACTTCAGTGTTTGATGTTTATATTTTGGGAGGCATTGTATTCATCTTCGCTTTCTTCATCAACTTTTATCGTTCTCATGTTCGGATTTTTTTTTTTTACAAGGTGTCACCACTTATCAAGGCCCGGAAGCCACTCGGGGATATATTTTTCACGTTTTGTCTCTTGTTTCGTTTGCAACACGGTCCCTGTACATCTCCACATAAACTAGTGAATATATTTTGTTTTTCTTTCTGGTGATTTTCTCTGCCCGTGACTTGATAATCGCAGTCGAATACGATTAAAAAAATAAAACGTCTATACCGAAATATATGGAGTTTATTTTACATATATTTTATGATATATTTTCCGGCAGACATAGGCACAGAGATCAACTATTATTGATTCGTCTATTTCCGTTCACTTCTTAACGATTTCCTACCGCATCTACCTGTTAATAAACACGTTCAAAATTCTACCAATATGCCGACTAACTTATGTGTGAATATTGCCACATGCGTTTTTGTTTTTTCCTGTTTTGTAGTGATATAAATTAAAAATAATTAAATTCAAACAAAAATATTTTTTCTTATTTCAAATTATTTAATCAAGTAAAAAAAATCCATTTTGTACTTGATTACTAAAGTAAAAAAAAAAATTAATTTTACAACTAACTTTTTTTTGGTGATGGGAGGGGTCGATTCCTACATCACATAAAAGGATCCAAATTTCTTAACCCCCGTTTTGTTCCTATTTATTTGCCTCCTCACAAGGGCAGGGTTAGACAAAGGTCGCTTTTTAATGCGGGGGAAATCCAGCTCCCGAAAAGGGGGCACTCTGGATAGGAACAAAAGTAAAAATTGCCTCTGTTTAGAAAAATTTCTGCTCCACTGATCGAGGTAAGAAAAGGTGACGTGTAGAATCGGAACAGATACTACACTGTAATCTTTGCCCAATGATATCGGTCAAAAGTTATTTTTCAAAAATAAACAATATAAACATAACTTTTTAAAAAAATAACACTTTATTTTAAACAATGTATACAGAACTTTCTTTTTGTTTTAAACAATATAAATAGAACATTTTTATTATTTTAGATAACCAATATAAACGGGTTTTTTTATTTTTAATTTTAAACAATATAAATAAAACTATTTTCCTAATGATCGATTAATAATCTCGTGTTTATTGAAAATTGAATCGCGTGTTTTGTTTTTTTATAAACGATTTAAATTAAAATTTAATTATACACGTGTATTTTCTTTTTTAGTTTGTATTTTGTTAGAGCCTCGAGTTATTTTTTTTCCAGCGAAAGGATAACAGAAGACAAGTCAAGAATGGAGTTTGGGTTTTCGAGGTCGTAAAACGTGGCTAAACCTGTGTAATATTACCAGAGTTGGCATTACGGATCGGGAAACATTTTTCCCAATAATTAATTGGTGGATCCTACCAGGGACACTAACTATATCGGATGGATGGGCAGTCTATAAACGTCTGGACCACTTCGATTATGGAAAATATCAGCATGACGAAATTATTGACCCGATTGAGTCATCGATACACACGCAAACCATAGAAGATTTATGGCTCCATCGTAAAATAAAAAACACACACAAAAAAATATGAGAAAAGTTGGAACTATAACTTTTGAAATGCATATGGTGGAATTAATGTGGCGAAGAAGAGAAAAGAGGGAAATCTTTTCCAGTATAATCAAAAGCATTCGTGAACGATAGTTGTTTAAAAAATCTGTTTATATCTTTTAAAAAATTTTTTAAGTTTATGGTGAACATTTACTTGGTTTCAACCTTAACATTTTCCTTTAAAATAACGACTTTTATAGATTTTCGGATATGCTGAAAACGAATATCGCTTTTAAATGTTGTAGTTTTCCGGATATTAAGCAATATAAATTTTTATATGTAAAGTGCTGGCCATAGTAGTACGCGTAAGCGCGCATATTTTTTGTATAAAATAATGGCCACCACTTTTAACATAAATTATATTGCTTAGTATTCAATATTTGCGGCAACTTTAAATGCGATATTCGTTTTTAGCATACCTGAAAACCTTTGAAGTCATCATTTTAAAGGAAAATATTAAGATGGAAACCAAGTAAAAGTTTACCGTTTAAAATTATAAAAAGTTCTTTTTATGTTGTTTAAAACTAAAAATGAAAAATGATTAACTGTTCTGTTTATATTATTTAAAATTAAAAATAATAAAGGTTTATATTGTTTAATATTATAAAAGGTTGTAGATTTTTTAAAAATTTTGTTTATAATGTCTCAAATTTAAATATTGTTGGCATAGTAATATAACGGTAATTAGAAAATTATGTTCCATTTATGTGATAGAGGAATCGAGAGTATTTTTCGACCTAATCTCCAGTTTGATAAATAAAAATTAAAAATTAAAATTATTATTTGTTTATTGGATGGACGATTGACCCCCCCCCTACCTCCCTCTAAATTCCACACCTTACTTTTTTTTCACGTTAATCTCGTTGATTATAAACTTAACTTTCAGATTAAAAAATAAAATTGAAAAAAAAAAAAAATTTTATTCTCGAGGATCAGTTTTCAATTTTTATTTTTTTATTTTTTTTTTTTACACAGTGATCACCACTTATCAAGGCCCGGAAGCCACTCAGGGATAAGGGTTATTGCAAGTACATTACGTTAGTGTGGAGATTTGATGGAGTGTTTACTTAAGGGGGCGGTTCATTAGGAATTTGTTAACATTAGACTTGAAGACATCCAAGTTGTAGTCCGGAGGGAAGCAGGCAGACGGAACAGAGTTCCACAGGCGTGCAGTTCTAAGAAAGAAGCTTTGTTCATGGAATCCGCGTTTTGATTTAGGCACAGATATAGATATATTGTAACGTTCTACTAAACTGATCATGTACTTTGTGTCCATCATCGAGAAAATTATTGCGACTCGATGAGATTTACGTGAAAAAAAAGAAAAAAATGTAAATTGTGGAATTTAGAGGTGGAGGTCAATTTCTTTTAAGAAATTGACCTCCACCTCTCAATTCCTGCCGTCTATTGTGTCACCTTAATAACGAACTCGTAGTAAATACTTATTTCCAATGTTTTTTTTAGTTTAATTTACTTCAAACTGATATAGATTGTTACATGTAATATTAGAAATTAGTACAAATTTCAACGCATTTCAGGTGAAAACATTATTACTGATCAAAATGTCGTATCGAAATATTTACAATCATAGGGTGATTTTGTTTATTAAAGATTTTTTAAACCCACACATTTCAGGTGAAAACATTACCTACTTTAGTGTTATGTCGAAATAAGTAAAATCATATAGTGCTTTTGTTGAAATGGGATCTTTAAATCTACCCATTTCATGTGAAAACATTATTAACTACTTCCATGTTATGTTGAAATTAATGAAAATTCCGACTCATTTCAAGTGAAAACATCATTACCTACCGAAGAGTTATGTCAAAATAAGTAAAATCATAGTATGGTTTTGTTGATTATTGATCTTTTGAATCAACACATTCCAGGTGAAAATATTATTACCTACTTATATGGTATGTTGAAATTATTACAAAGCAGATTTCTGTAAATACGGAAAACATGACTTATTCTTTCTAAAATAATAAACAATTTGGGGCCATCAGAACTTACATAAAATCGACCCGAGTTAATATCACGTGTGTATCATGCACATCTAGTTGAACTTTTGGAAGGCATCAAAGGCAGACATGCACTGGGAATTCTAACTGCAAATGTTCATGTTACTGAATTTAAAAAAAAAGGGCTACAATACCGCCACATGATCATAATGTTGCGAGATCAGGATAAAATCAGAACAGTTCATCAAATTGATGCAATTTTCAGCAAGGATACCAGAACCTAAAACTCCAGAGCTTCGTGATTTAGTGAAGTCTTTAATGGTACAGCCTCAATGTAATGGTTTGATTATGTGATGTTTGTTACTGATGTGTGTTTTTCTTTTGGAATTTCCACGAGTTCTGTTAGTTATTATTATTATTATTATTATTATTATTATTATTATTATTATTATTATATAAATATATGTGTGTGTGATACAACTACCACCACCACCACCACCACCACCACTACTACTACTACTACTACTACTACTACTACTAATAATAATAATAATAAAAGTACGTATATTAAAAAATAAATAATAATATAAAATAATAATTACATTTATTGTCAACCAAATTCCAGTGAACACCGATGGATACTGTCAACAATAAATCAATGGTAAATGGTTGTTGCGATAACGTAAATTCATTTTCAAAGGTTATCGGAAAAGCTGGAGTGTACTAAAAATCTGGGGAGACTTATTCCAGGGAACACGACTGGTTGTTCTCAAATAAATCTTTGATGATTGCCTTTGTGAAAATTCCACCACCACCACCACCACCACAACAACAACAACAACAACAACGACAGTAAATAAGTATTAAAATGGATCTCGTTGCTCTTGTTAGACCCGAAATATTATAAAAACTATCGTTAAAGATAGCTTCAAAATGGTTGTCGTATTAAAAATTATCTACAGTAAAAAAAAAGAAGAAAAAAGATTTCACATGAAATGTGGTTCATTGTTTTCGAAGTTGTAATGACAGTGTTTCAATTTTTGATAGACAGTTCTAAGGTCTCAACTGACGTAAACGGAAATTGAGCAAGTCGCATAAACATAAATAGAAACGGCGAAACTATAACTCTACTTACAGCTGCTGACCGGTTCAGCTGTCACGACAAGAAACAGCGAAGCTACTTGAACAGCTTCGGTCTGATTGGAGGATCTCGGCTCAGCACGTCGCACGCGATGATGATTCGACTCACGAATGCAGTGGCTCTGGGGAAATAAAGACGACTCGTTAAAGTAAGTGAAGCAGATAGAACATTATCAAAAGAATGACAACATTTATCCATAAAAAAATAATTGATTTTACCCAACAAGACAATGAGATATACAGTGTCTGAAGAATGGAACAATTCTTAAGACAATCTTAAGACAATGAGATATACAGTGCTTGAAGAATGAGAGCGAAAGCTTTCCAAAAGTTCTCGAGAAAAATGTTCAATGTGCAAAAAGAAATTGAGTAGATGCGTTAAAAAATGAGTAAACATGTTCATTTCGGCTGTCGCCGTGAAGACGTTTCGAAAGACAATGATAAGTAGGTATTTTTCCTTTGCGAATACCTTTACGGCGACATCTGAAATAAACGTGTCTACTTATTATCTGTTGTCGTGGAGGGGTTTATAAAGAAATAAATGAATAGACGATTATTTCGGCTGTCGCCGTGAAGGTCTTTGTAAACCAAAAAATGGGCATTATCATTTTCGCCATCGCTCTGAAGGTGTTTATTTGTAAACAAAAACTAAGTAAAAATGTTCATTTCGGCTGTTGCCTTGAATATGTTTGTAAAGAAAAAAAAAGTAGACATGCTTGTTTCAATTGCCACTCTGAAGATGTTTCTGTGGAAAAATTAGTAGACGTGTTCATTTCGGCTGGCGCTCTGCAAGTGTTAGTAAAGAGAAATTGAGTAGATATGTTTGTTTCCGAACGCGCGTGTGGGATTTGCGCGTGTGTAAAACAATAGGCATGAAGACATGTGTGTGCGTTCGCGTGTGTTTGTTCTGTTAGTGAGAGACTACATTATTCACTTATATGTACATGTGTTCTATTGAAATTATTACGTAGTCACTAAGTGGGTGCCCTGTTATTGGACGAAAAACAACCAATCACAGACTACCTTTTCAGAGTTTCATCAAACCCTACATGAACGAGTTTTACAAACGCCTTGCCCCTTTTGCTCATGTGAACTCCCACGGTCAACACGTCCGCGTATGGTCTCTCTGTCATCTAAACGCCAATATCTTCATTGGTGGAAGAGTTTAAAATTGCGAAAGTGAGGGTACATATGATGAGAGACTCAGCCGATTTCATTGTTAAAAAGGCATACCGAGAAATAAAATCTGTTGTGTTTTTTTTTCACTATATACTGTTACCAAATATAGTTGGAAAAATCCCAGTTCATTTAGCAGCCACCAACGAAAAGTCATATCGTTCATCCACGTTTCGTCTTTATTGCTCGTACAGAACTTAATCCCAGAAATTTTGCTACGTATTTATTTAAGTCGACGAAGTAGATCTAAGGTGGTTGTACCGCTTACTATTTGCTTACTTGCTTCTTCTCAAAATTTGGAATAGTTTATCGTACGGGGGCATCTGTTTTATTCGTAAAAATTCGCGCAACCGTAAAGAAGTGCATATGTATAAATAAACTAGTATAGTGAGTGCTCCCGGTTTTGCCCGGGCGTAAAATACGCTTAAATATGATATTTTAATTTGTCCAGATTTCGTATATATTATTATAGTTGTGATTTAAAATGTAAAAAAGAAGTATTTAGGTGCCATCAGCTAGAATCGAAACTGTACCATTCAAAGTTGGTGACGTTACCACTGTACCAACATGACACGCATATAAAATGATTAAAAATCAAAAATTAAAAATAAACTAAGATTAATGTACAAAATTTTTACGATATTTTTTTTCAATTTTGACCCATTTTTTGATCCCTTAAAAACAATCTTTAGCGGCTAAAGACACATAAAAATATGGTTCGTAAAAAATCCAATCATTTGAGGCCCCTTAGCGCCACTCTGTGATTTTAGTTTTGGAGGTGATAGAATTTGAAAATATGGAGACAGAGAGACTGAAAGACAAACCGACATATAGCGGTATATATATACTAGCAGTTCCGACCGGCTTTGCTCAGGCCCTATGTACTGTTCATAAGTTTATGTGCATATGTATATATTAAAAAGTGTGCATATGTACGGTAATGCACTTCTGTATAATAGGCTTCCTTAAGTACCATCGAAAAAAGTTAGTACAGACTGCAGACGTCAATGTTTTTTAACTTTGACCTCAATTTTGAGCCCTTAACATTTATTGTTTTGGGCTCAAATTAAATTGAAATGTTTGATCCATGTTCAAGTAACCTACGTCTAAAATTTCAAGTGTTTAGACCAAAAATTGGCAGAGGAGTTTGGTAGAATCTGCAAAGGTCAACTCTGTAAACTTTGACCTCTTTGACCTCTTGCCAGCCAAATTTCCGCCCAAAAACTGATCCAAATGCTTGCTATATGTCTGAATATCTTTTATGTAAAATTTCAAATGTTTAGACCCAAAATTGGCTTATTAGTTTGCTAGAGACCAGAAAAGTAAAATCTTGTAAACTTTGACCCCTTGGAAGTCAAATTTTCAGCAAGATCCGATTAAAAAACTTGCCCTATGTCTGAATACAATTTATGTAAATTTTCAAATATTCAAACCAAAAATTGGATGAGTAATTTGGTAGAAACCGCAGAGGCCAATGTTTTTAAAACCTTGATCCCAATTATGACCCCTTAACATTTATTGTTTTGGGCTCAAATCAAATTATAAAGTTCGACCCATGTCCAAGTAACCTATATCCAAAATTTCAAGTGTTTAAACCCAAAATTGGCGGAGGAGTTTGGTAGTGTTCTCAAGGGTCAAATCGTTGAACTTTGACCCATTGCCAGCCAAATTTCTGGCCGAAAACTGATTAAAAAGATTTTCCCAAATCTCAATACCCCTTATGTCAAATCTTGAATCTGTAGACCGTAAATTGACAGAGTTATATGTTAGGGAAGTGTATACAGACAGACAGACAAACACTTCCACTTTTATATATATACTAGCAGTTCTGTCCGGCTTTGCTCGGCCCTATGTACTGTTCATAACTTTATGTGCATATGTATATATTAAAAAGTTTGAATATGTACGGTAATGTACTTCTATATAATAGGCTTCCTTAACTACCACAGAGAAAATTGGTAGAAACCGCAGACGTCAATTTTTTACTAATTTAGACTTCAATTTTGATTCCATAACATTTATTGTTTTGGGCTCAAATTAAATTAAAATGTTTCATCCATGTTTAAGTACCTTACATCTAAAATTTCAAATGTCCAGACCAAAATTTGGCGGAGGAGTTTGGTAGAGTCTGCAAAAGTCAACTCTGTAAACTTTGACCTCTTGCTAGCCAAATTTCCGCCTCCAAACTGATTAAAATGCTTGCTGCATGTCTGAATAAATTGACACAGTCATTTGGTAGGGAAGTGTACACAGACAGACAGACAGACAGACAGATATTTTCACTCTCATAGATATATAGATAAATACATAAAATATATAAATACAGTAGAACCCCTGCATACGTTTGCCCTAGGATGCGGTTTTTTAATTCAGGTTACGATGTGGAATACGATGTTTTTCCGGCACCTCGTTACGGTATTTGTCCGCCTTACGTTGTTATTTATAAAGTTATTTGATTTTATACGTGTGTATTATATACTGTATTTTGTTACCAATTTTTAATGCCGTATCACGGGGTTCTACTGTAGATATATATTTCAGTGCGTACTTTGTGTTGTTATAGTGTATAGAAAGAAACCTTGAGAAAACAGACGTTGATGAACTCACATTATGTACAACCTTTCACTTTTTAATAAATATCAATATGTATTTATTTATTCATACATATACTAGCAAGGATATTCGATGTTTCCCGGGATTGAATGATGATTAACCTCAATTAATTGTCATCGAAATCGGTGAAACCAAACATTTTTTAATCAAATCTACCGATCGCCTACTTTAGTCGGGGACCCATTGCGGTTCACCAGGAAAAATCTTCATATGCTTCCGTACAGTGACTAAGGTCACAAAATGTTATATTCTACATTGCACTGTAGAGAAGCTACTTTTGATTTTATAAAAGTATGTTTATATATAATTGCTTGAATTCAAGTTTAAAATGCTAAAGTCAAGTATCATGGTTCAGTTGTTCTTTCATCAAAAACATGCATTTCGATTGCATCTCTGTCATATCAAAGAACCTATGTTAATTTTATATGACGGAATTCTCTGCATGTGTGATAATAAGATCTCTTAAATGCACTTGTGATGTTAGGCTGTATAAGTTGTTAACATTGGTCAAAATCGCCTGTTCCTTTTTTTTCGTCCGATTGTTTCAATCATCGATTATTGATACTTATTGAGAACGATGCAAAACTTACCTAAGAGTATTGCCAAATACTTAAAGTATATTTGTGTGACGTTTCATAAACATGATCCCAGCCGTTTCGGATTTCATAGAGAATGAACTCATGCACACTGACACAGAAACACACACACACACACACAAAAAAAAAGTTTCTTTTTATATAATAGTATAGATACGGATAGAGATGGAGATAAAGATATTTTTATACAGTTGCGCTAACTTTAACGAATAAAACAGGTGTGTTTTTCTAGCCCCCGAACGAAAATGTGTACAGCGGTGAGAAGACGTAAGACAGCAAACAGCAAGTCAAACAACCACCTTAATTCTACTTCGTCGCCTTAAATAAATGCAGAAAGAAATTTAAAGTTAATTGATAGAAAGCAATACAATGTAGAGATGTACTGGATAGACACAAGCTCAAGCAAATTAAGGCATTTAACGATGGAATAAACTTTATAGATTCATTTTCATTAATTCTGACTATTATAAAAATGAACTTTGCGCGTGTGTATATGAATTCGTTCCCTACGGATACGTAACGGCAGCTCTGATTTATTTGCAAATTTCACTCGAAGGCACTTGACGTGATTGGGAGTGTTGTTACGTAGGTTTTGTATCGGAATGTGTCCGATAAGTATCGCAAATCGATAATCGAAAAAGAAACTCGAGTGAAGAACGTAGTCTGTATTTGACCAAAGTTAACACTTTTATACAACCTAACATCACATGTACATTTGAGAAGTTTTATCACCGCGTAACGCAACAAGGCCCATCCTATAAAATCGACTGTAGATTCTTTTATAAAGCGGGGACGCGTTCGAAATGAATGTTTCTTTTTAAGACACAACTGAACCATGATAATTGACTTTTGTAGTTTTAACTTTAATTCAAGTGATCATGTACAAATAATTTCACAACAGCAACAATCGGTTAAGACAGGCACGAGTTTGACATGAATCGTTGTATTTAGAGCACAAATTGAACCATGATACTTGACTTTTAATTAATTTTTAGCCATTATTTACAAATGATTTTATAAAATCAGCAAAAAATCTCTACAATGCAATGTACTGTGGTGTGGGCTAAACTGTGGGAGGGCATATGAAGCTTCCTTCCGGTACACTTCAGAGGGAAGGGGCCCATGCAGTCAATCTATTTGATTGAAAAATGATCGTCGACAATAAAGTATTTGTTGATCCTCATTCAATCCCGGACAACGTCGGCCATGTATTTGTATGATTCTCCCTTCCTCAGATATGCGTTTTAACTTTTCTCCGATATGTGTGTCCGATTTTAATTGAAACGTGCGTAAAGGGTTAATGTGAACGTGAGCAGTTTCGGAAAATTTGAAAACAAACTTGAAATTAATATTGTTTTGTTTTGAAATCTATTATTATTCGTTAAACTTAATGTATTAATATTCAATATTGTTTTATTTTATTTGTATTTTATTTATTTATTTTTCCATGTGGGCATTATATATATATATATATATATATATATATATATATATATATATATATATATATATATATATATATATAATTTATGGCTTTTTGGCAAATAACCAATAAATATCCTATTCGTAGAAACAGTTGAAGTAGGTGAAAATGCAACGAATTAAATTTTCGCACCGGAAATAACGTTCGATTTGCTTATGCGCATGTGTATATTTAATTAACTCCACTCGATAATTTCGAGGCACGTAAATATATTCTTAGCGACCATAAGCGTTAAGTCGCTCTGCAATAAATAAATAAATAAATAAACAAAGAAATGAAATTAAAAACTAAAACTCTCGGTCTCGTGCGATCAAATGTATCATTTTCTGCTGGTCTTTTCATGGCTTCGTATCTTTGTATTGCAACCAGACTTTGGAAAGTTTTCTTATCAGGAACAAAGGCCACTCTACGATAAGAGTTAGTGAGTATCAGGCTGGCGGTGAGAAAACACCGTGATAATCAGTAATGATAGAATTTGGGTATAGTTTTATTATAGTTTTATTATCTAAAAGGATGGCTCAACAAGAATTTATTCACATTAAACTTGAAATCGACATTGTAATAGTGAACTAGAAAGCAGCACCACGGTATTGTGTTTCATAAACGGATAGTTCTAGAAAAGAAACTTTGCTCGACATTTTTTTACAATAGACAAGTATTGTTGCGAATGCTTAACAGAGGGAACAGAGATTGGAGCTCAGTAGAGCACCTGCAATGAAAATAACGACAGAGCAGAGGGAGATTGGTGACGTCTCTTTTGTAAGAAATATGAAATAGAGAGACGAAAACGTTTTTGTATCCTGTCAAGACAAGAAAGGGTACCATTAGCAGTTCCTTCCCAGGTGTGGCAACGATTGTCTATTTTAGGACGAATTTGGCTCTTGTATTGGTAGAAAACTGCGTCGAGATAAAGATACTTTCCAGGGCGGACAACTGATCCAACCATTCTTCCAGCGACTTTCTCTACAGATTTGATGTTATTCAAAGTATAAGTACGATATCGACTATATATAATTCATTGTATACGATCAGTTGAACATAAGTTGTCATTTCCATGGCCGCAAGAGGAAACCATTTCCAGACTGTAAATGGTCGCAATTAGATTCGAACTCGGTATAATCAATTTCATAGCTGTGACAGTATCGATTTAGCCAATCCGCAAGCATAAAATGAAGGTTCTTTTTATATACTAATATATAGTGACCGCCAATCGATCGGAAACTGCTTTTTCTAAAGCTTATTAAAGTCTATTAACATCCGTTATTTCTGAACAACTTTTGGTTTTACCAGAAAGATAAAACCCTGAAGTTTATTATGTTAAAGGCGGAATAATATAATATTTTTCTATAATTCTTAATAGAATTTTGAGTTTTAAATTTAGAATAAAAAACATGTTTGCCTCATTTTCTGCCGAATATCAAAAAACATAAATATATTTTTAAAGGTTTTCGAATCAATTAAACTAACTTTTTTATGCCTAAATAAAATTTACTATGATAGGCTGTAAGAATATGCCAGAATATTAGAATATTATTACCTTATATTTAAATAAATTCAATTCAATTATTTCGCATGATCTCGTATATTTTTGGAACTATGTGCTTACCGCCGCCATCTTAGATTTTACGTATGGGAACCCAGTCGCGTCTAAATATTTATTTAAGCATTTTCATGAATTTTAATGTAACTAGACAGGCAAATACAATTTTTTAAATAATTAAATTAAATTATAATTACAAACGCCATTTATGGTGAAATAAGTTATTTTTAGCTTTATAATTTTTTCCTTCATAATAATTGATCAATCTTAAAATTTTCATAATATTTGCTAAAAGTAAAGAAAAACATAAATTTTTAGCAAAATTATATTTCTCAGTTTTGATATCACTTTTAGTCAGTTTTTAATTTCATGATTAACATCACTTTTCCTTTCTTATTTTCTAATTAATAATAACCAATGAGTCACGCATTTTTCCATAAACTAGATCACACTGTACTTTCTCCAATTTTTATTGCATAAATCAAGTTGACAAACACTTTCATTAGAATTCGGTAACCCTTACAAGGGTCGTTTTTTTTTTTTTTTTGTTTTTTTTTTTGTAACTCTCTGAGTGAGATGCAACTTGTTGGAATGTAATCTACGGAAATCCATGTATTCATGGTTGGGTGCTTCTTTGTTATAATAGCAAAATTTGAAAATCTAAATAATGAATTTCAAGTTAAACTAATGGTATCTGCTTTATTTGTCATGTCCCAGTAATGAAAATATCCAAAAATTACCAAAAACAATAAGGTAGAAATTTAATTATTAATAAAAAAAGTTTTTGAAGACAATTAGTGAAAATTGAGTTTTGCTATATTATTTTATTTTTTTTATCGATTCTTATAAATCAAGTTGACAAACACTTACATCAGAATTCAGTAACCCTTTCAAGGGTCGTTTTTTTTTTTTGTAACCCTCTGAGTGAGATGCAACTTGTTGGAATGTAATCTACGGAAATCCATGTCTTCATGGTTGTAGTTAATTTTCAAAACGGGAGATAATAACTTTTTTGTAAACCGTAACGGACTACTGCATCTTGAAAAAACCGTAATACGCAGATACAATTATCTCTTATAATTTTCACACCCTATTTTTATTTATCCATAGCCATCATTAAGTGACAGAAAAACAAGAAAGTCAAAAAGAACCTTTTTTTTGTTTGGGACTTTTTTTTAGGAATTTTTTTTGTTTAGGACTTTTTTTTGTTTAGGACCTTTTTAAAAACTTTTATTTTTATTGCTTAGGATTTTAAGTTTTGTAAAAAAAAAATATTTTTGTAAAAAAATATATAGTATTATACATTCATGTCACAAAGAATAAAGAAAATCAACGTTTTCTAAAAAAAAATTACGTTTCTTAAACATAACACAATCTGAAAAGAAATAATTATTTTAAAATTATCAATTATTTACCCCTGATTATATAAGTTTTTACCCTCTAAGGGTAAATTTACCTATGGCTAAGAACTTCTGTCTGAAAGCAATGAATTTTCCACAACTCCTAGACTCCGGACATTTGATTGAATTCTTACATAGTAACTGTTTTGCTTTATTGTCTGTTAAAGATAAAGATTCATGCTTCATTATTTCCTCTGGAGGCTTGGGTGCTTCTTTGTTATAATAGCAAAATTTGAAAATCTAAATAATGAATTTCAAGTTAAACTAATGGTATCTGCTTTATTTGTCATGTCACAGTAATGAAAATATCCAAAAATTACCAAAAACAATAAGGTAGAAATTTAATTATTAATAAAAAAAATTTTTGAAGACAATTAGTGAAAATTGACTTTTGCTATATTATTTTATTTTTTTTTTATCGATTCTTATAAATCAAGTTGACAAACACTTTCATTAGAATTCGGTAACCCTTACAAGGGTCGTTTTTATTTTTTGTAACCCTCTGAGTGAGATGCAACTTGTTGGAATGTAATCTACGGAAATCCATGTCTTCATGGTTGTAGTTAATTTTCAAAACGGAAGATAACAACTTTTTGTAAACCGTAACGGACAACTGTATCTTGAAAAAACCGTAATACAATTATCTCTTATAACTTTCACACCTTGTTTTTATTTTATTTCTTTTTGGAGGGGGATATCGATTCTTAAAGCATTCTTTGTGTATGGAAAGTTCACACATTCTAAAATAAGATTTTTAATTTATTTTTAAAGATTTAAAAGCATACCTATTTTAGCGTTTTCGTAAAAAAAAAAACGTTTATCTTCATGTGAAAGATAATAATTATCGATAACATAGTCAATGAATCTCACACTTTAAAACGCAAACGCTAAAAAATATCAAACACATTAAAATTTCCGATTTCAATCTTAGATATCGAAGGCACCCTGTGATTCTTTTTTTTTTTTTTTTTGTCTTTTGTTTTCTATACTCGTTCATCATCCTACCACAAAATGAGTGTGTGCATAGTGGATCACTTGGACTTTAGAAGTCAAACAAGGAACAAATGAGGAAGGGGGACATAAATCCCCCCAAATATATTTATACAATTAATATGGAAAAAAAGTCACACGCATATAAAGTGCATTGTTTACTTATTAATCGGTGAAAATTTTATATTGATTAGATAACTACCTGATTTTTTGTAGATTTTTAAAGACAGAATCTGTTACGAAAATCAAAAACGCTCCATAAATTTTGCGGTCACTACTAATATACGTATTTATACCTATTTGCTAGAGAAAAAAGCCACTCAAAGATAAATATTAATGTGGAAAAAGTTGAAAAATAAATTATTTGTAAAATTTCGGCATCCTTTAGACGCACGTGCTTGTTAATCAAATGGTCTAAGAAAATACCTGCGAGTCAGAGATCTGAATTATGTACCAATCTCATTGTTTCACATTGTGGTGACGTGTTTGTATATCTAGCCGTGTTGATATATATATATATATATATATATATATATATATATATATATATATATATATATATATACATGTTTGGACGTATAAAATTTATGCACACATTTGAACATAAATCGAAATCTCTCTCGATGTCTTTTGGTTATAATCTTATCAGGAGAAAATCGATAGCAATTAAAAATAATTTTAATGATGAAAATAAAGAACAATGAGGGAATTTTCATATTTAAGGTGATCGAAATAAACAATTTAATATATATATATATATATGCGTGTGTGTGTGTCTGTCTGTCTGTCTGTGTTGAAAGATAAACACGCTAGACTAGACATTAGAATGACCAGGGTGTTCTAGCCTGGTGACTTAGAAAAATTGCTTTATGCCAAACTGATCGTTAAATATGGTTAGTGTTTATTTTTGCAGTTAATACTAATGTGTGTGTGTGTGTGTGTGTGTGTGTGTGTGTGTGTGTGTGTGTGTGTGTGTGTGTGTGTGTGTGAAGGTAGGTGGCTTGATGGGACATATAATGATATATAGATAGGTGGTACATAAATAATGAGAATGGAATCGTTTTTCCTATGAATCGAATAAGAGCTGATGAGATCTCAGGAGACTTGCTAGCTCGGCCTAGATGACTGTTTACCTAGTATCATTTGTTTTGTAAGCCTTCTCTCTAATGATTGTCCACAGGGTTGAAAGATAAACACACTAGACTTTTAGCGCATTAGAACGACCAGGGTGTTCTAGCCTGTTGACTTAGAAAAATTGCTTTATGCCAAACTGATCGTTAAATATGGTTAGTGTTTATTTTTGCAGTTAATACTAATTCGCACAAATCAGTATTAATCCTTAACTGTGCATCAAGCGGGTACTATAATATTTAGTTCATTGCACTTTATCATAAAGTATGTCCATACAAAATTACAGCCAAATCAACGCAGTAGTTACCGAGAAAAAGTAGAACGTACAGATAAACAGACAGGCAGACTAAGAGGTATATAATTTTTTTTTTTTACATGGAGGTCATCACTTATCAAGACGCGGAAGCCACTCGGGGATAAGGGTTATTGCGTGTACAGTAATCAATGGGATAATATCGTAGTAATCGTTAGTATTGGAAATTTGATAAAGTGTCTTCCTTAAAGGGGGCGATTCATCAGGAATCCAAGTTGTAGTCAGGTGGGAAACAGGCAAACAGAAGAGAGTTTCACGGGCGTGCAGTTCTAAGAAAGACGCTTTGTTCATGGAATCTACGCTTTGATTAAGCGCAGATAAAGGGTGGGGAAAATTACTGACAGTGGTTTCAGCTAGACGGGTGTTTTTCGTGAAAGATTGGCGAGGGGGACCAGAGATTGGAGCTCGGGCGAGCACTTGCCATGGAAATAACGATAAAACAAAGACAGGCTCGCAACGTCTCTTCTGTGGAAAAGAGGTTGCAGGAAAGAGAAAAGGGCATCCCCCACTAAACCACGAAGACTATTTTGTACTCTGTCAAGGCAGGATGGGCTGCTTTTTGCAGCTCCAGCCCAGATGTGGCAGCAGTATTCTATCCTTGAACGTACTTGGCTTTTATATAGATAGAGAATTGAATCTGTAGTGAGATATCTTCTGGAGCGGTAGAAGGATCCTGCTATTTTCCCAGCGACCTGGGCAACAGACTTGATGTACGTGTTCTATTTCAGATCAAGGGTAAAGGTCAAACCCAGAAGCTTGTCAAAACATGGAGCCTCCCCAAGACGAGAGCCATCCATTTTAATTGATGCTAGATGGGGATCAGAGCGTTGATGATGCAAAGATAGGAACTTGGTTTTGGATGGATTAAAAGTAACCAGCCACCTCTTCCCCCACTGTACTACGCGCTCAAGATCAGAGGAGAGAGAATCGGAGAGAACTTTGTCATTTATGGCCTTTGATGTGTTGGCATAGATGTCAACGAAGGATTTAAGTATGTGTTTTGGGAGATCATTGATATAGATCAGGAAGAGAGTTGGGCCCAGGATGGGCCTCTGAGGGACTCCAGCATTAATACTCTGGGCCTCTGATTTTTGCCCATCAACCACTACTCTTATGAGCCGATCAGAGAGAAATCATTTAATAATTGCGAAAACATTTCCAGTTATACCGTAGCTGGAAATCTTGAGAAGTATGCCCTTATGCCATATCATATAATATAGATACACTGAAATAAGAAGGAGACTCAGGTATGTCAATTTATTTTTGTACCTTAATAGTTAATATCAGTTAACGTAAACAGGAGAAATACGACATAATCACGTTAAAACACCGGTTTTCGTTAGATCACTGAAATTAAGCCTGGCCAGTTTCAGATGACTAGTTGAGAATATCAGGCGCTGTATGTAGAATGTCGACACATCTGCCAGCTGCCTCGACCCTGTTCTGCTGTTGGTTTAGGCTGGCTGGGACAAGAAAGTGAAGCTGCTTTTGCGAAAACCAGTTTAAGTTTAAACAAATTCACAACGTGTGTCATCTCTCATTCTTAGGTTAATGAGATGGTCCCTGTCGTTCTAACGGACGAACTGATTGAATATAATATTGAATTCGTTTAGGTAAAACATAAATTCAGATTTTATGTATGACTATATGGAAATGTATGTGTTTGCGTGTGCGTATATGTTTGCGTGTGCGTATATGTTTGCGCGTGTGTGTGTGTGTGCGTGTGCGTGTGTGTGTGAGGGTGCTATGTAATATTGAGGTATCTTTTTTGAATATTTGATATAAGGAAAGATACGTTTGTATTATTTGTCTTATCCTACCAGATCATGGTGGACGGAACAAGATCATGGAGATTCCCAGAGGATGTGCTTAGAACATTAAACCAACGCTTGTATCTATCAACGTCTGGTCACAGGACGTTGACGTGTTACAAAGTTTATTCTACAGTGGTTGGTTTGCAATTAAAAAACTGGGCCAAGTATAGAATTGATCAAAAATTTCTTCCTAAGGGTTGCATTGCAATGCTTTGAAAAACTATATAATGCTTTAATCACTTGACAATATCGGAATTTATTTATTTATTTATTTATTACAATTTTTAATCTAAAATAAAGAATATTACCAGTTAGATGTAAGAGGTTACTATTTAGGATCATGTCTGATATGAAACTGTAGGGAATAGAGCAGTAATATGGCTGTTAACATTACATTTAAACCTGCAGGTTAGTACGGTTGGCAAAACAGGAGTGAATTCCAAAGTCTAATTATCTGAAGGAGGGATTTTGCTGCATTTAAGGTTAGTTAAAAGTATGTACGTCGAAGGGGTACAAGTGCTTTGAGTTCACCAGTTCACATTCTATTCAACTACTTTTAAAACCTACACAGGGATGCAACAATGTGGCGATGTGGCAGTGGTTGAAGCTTAACCGATAGTACGAGACCTATTAGATGGGAGACTCTTTTATAGACCCTGCCTTTACGGGGGGGGATACTAATGGTAAATATACCTGCTCAGATGTTTAAACAATACTCCATACCTGAGTGAATCGTGGTTTTGTAGGGGCATAGGACACTCTCAGGTGTGAGTAATTTTCTAGCGCATAATAGTGGCTGGTTTAGGGTTAGGGTTAGGGTTAGTGAATTTCATACCTCCATTAAACGTCGTTATTCGAAGAAAGCCGATTTAACCCGCATAGGGTGAATGCCGGTTCAGTACATTACAGGTCTTCTTTGCAGCAGACTTAGCAATGTCCTTAATGTATTTGTTCCAATTCATATTGTCTGTAAATATTAAGCCGTGGAGTTTTAAAAATGAGCTCTTGCGTAGGGTTTTATTTATCATGGAAATCGGTGATTAAAAAGCTTTTTTGTAATTGTTAAAGAAAAGAACTTTAGTTTTAGTAGCATTAAATGTTATTATCTATTTAGGCCCTATTACAGTCAGAACTGGAGGTCGTTTTCTAAAGTTTATGCCATTGTATTACAAATGTATAGACTTGATAGAGCGTTATGTCGTGAGCAAATATATCCATCTCGTATACAATTGAATCAAGAAGGTCGTATTTTGACAAGTGATGAGAATTGTCATGCTTTAATGGTCAACGGTGCTTAACTTTAGTCATCCAACGTGAGGTAGTGTTTCAGTGTAATTTAAACACAACTTACAGACACAATGTCTATCCTTTTGTGTTACTTTTTCAGTTAGTTTTCATAGAAGCTTCTTGCAGAAGCATACACTTTTTTAAAGGTTAGTTCCATTTTATGCTATCTGTATTTTGTTATTATCTGTGAGAATTTCTTAAGAATTTTACATTAGACCAGTTGTTCCTTTCACAATCGCCACAATGTTCATTTCTTTCAGAGCCTATGTCGTCTTAAATAATTCTTGAGGTCCTGATATATTGTTATCTATACTTCGTTCAGCTATATTAAGTCCATAGACAGTACATCAATAATAAGCACATTCATTTCTGGTTCATTTTTATAGAAAAACTAGCCTGGGTACCTGGCGTTGCCCGGGTATTTGGAGGTGTGTGTTGAGCAAACAAAAAAAAAAGAAGCAAGAAACAAAACAAAATTGGTAGAAGACAGGCAGGCTCGAACCCGTACCGCAAAGGAGGAAAGGAATGTGAAAAAAGTGACGTCTTTGCTGTTGCGCCTATGGCCAAACCAGAAGTGACGTAGGTTTAAATTAAGGTTAGTCAATCGAAAAGAGAGGATGACTTTCGAAAATATCGACGAAAAAAGCGACTCCTCCCTGTGCCCAGTTGAGGGTGAAAGAATTAATGTTTTTAACCAATTTTTCGATATTTGTAATCCGAAGGGTCGGCTTCAAAACGATACCAATCTCGTGAGAATCTATCGCTTCTGTCGAAAGTTTTAGATAGATATAAATACATACATACATACATTTAAACAGACAGGTGATATTTATATCATAAAAAGATGTCTGTCTTTTATGTATCTACCCGCCTGAATGTCTCTTTATTATATAGGCCCATGTATATTTTAGAGTAAGCAATTTTTACATAATAATAAGTTTCCAGACTTTTATTGATAATACACACATGAAACTTTATCCCCATTCGAAGTAATCTTCTCTGGCTGCAATGCATTTTCATCTCCTCAATTGTCTTATAACGACAGCATCTAAATTGTTTCTTGGGTTTATGGAGTAACTGAAGTCACAGGGAGAAAAGTCTGGACAATAAGGAGGGCGAGGAACTGTCTTGATGTCCATTACGGTCAAATAGTCTGTGACAAAAATGGAGTTCTGGACTGGTGCAATGTCCTGGTGGAAATACCACTGACCCGATTTGAAGAGTGCTTACTACTTCTGACGGAATCTCTTCCTGAACTCCCTTAAAACCTCAACCTGTCCAGTGGTAACCCAGTGCATGTAGATAATGCTCGTGTTGTCAATAAAAAAGGGATCATCATTAGTTGGATTTGCTCTGTCTTGCCTTTTTGGGTCTGAGAGAGCCAGTATGCTTCAAATTAAAACTTTGTCTGTTGGTCTCGACGTCATAGCAGTAGATCCAGTTTTCATCGCAGGTCATCAGAGCATCAAAAACTGCGGGATCTGGATTTATCAGCTGTCATGACAATGTTTTCTTTCTGACATTCTCTGCACAGGCTTGGGACAAACTTCGCGCAAATCTTCCGCACATTCAGTTTCTCGCGAATTATTTTGTGTACAGTTCTCACACTTACATCAAATTGTGCACTTATTGTCTCGATAGACAATGGTCCTTATCCGTGAAATTCTTTATTTGGCCAATCAACTCTGGTGTTCTGACTTCCTTACTTCTCCCACACCTATCATAATCCCTCACAAACTTCTTGCCTTCCCTGAATCTCGTATTCCACTCCAAAAACTGAAGCTCGATTCATGCAAGATGGTCCAAAATCATTCTGAAACATTCCATACGTTTCTGTTGTATTTTTTCCAAGTTTAAAACCGAATTTTATTGCATGTTGTTTTTTTAAAGTGTCTTCACGTCCAGATTGCATTTTTGAAATTCGCTAGCTCTGACAATTTAGTAGGGTGTATTCCTATTCCTGCTGTAGCTGTTCATTTAAACCTGTAATCATAAAATTAGTCATTTCATAAGATGTATAGCAATAACATTAAATGCATGTACAAAAAATCTGGAAACTTATTTAAGGCACCTCGTATGTTTTATGTAGAAAATATACGTATCATAATAAACGGATATTAATTATGCAGTGGGGGGGGCTTGAATATAAACATATTTACAAAGTGAATAATGATATTCTATGTACCAGCTCCACAGATAATTATTATCCGTTTTATAATGTAATCGTTATATAAAAGAAACAGATCACAAAAAAAAGCTCGACACACTTTCATTTTTAAGCAAAGGCCTTTATATGCGGTATTTCCAACAACGCATGTATTTTAAATATTTAAACAGTGCATTTGTCCTTCTCCAATCGCGTTTAACCTTTGTCTTTATTCTGACGTCACCCATGTGTTTCAAACAGGTGTTTTCCAAACCCCAGCAACGTCTGGAATAAGTGCTTCTTTTTTCACGTCTCGAACACCATTTCTCCAAACACCACTGTCTCGAATACGTTCTTCCTTTTTTGCTTCCATAAGAGTCACCACTTATCAAGGCTCAGAGGCTATTCAAGGATAAGGGTTAAAGAGTGTACAGTAGTCAATGGACCAATATCATAGTAATAGTTAGTAGTGTAAATTTGTTAAATTGGATTACTTAAGGGGAACCGCTAATCAACAACTTCTTTAGGTTGGACTTGAAGACGACCATATTGTAGTCAGCTGGAAAGCAGACGAACGGAAGACAGTTCCACGAGTGTGCAGTTCTAAGAAAACCGCTTTTTCGTGTTTTGGACTCGTCCGTTTCTGTTCTTTCGTGTCTCGAACACGTTTCGAATACGAGCTTCTCTAAACAACGGACACGTCTCCAACACCACTTCTCCGAACACTATAGTTTTCGAACACCGGCCACACGTCCTTTTATCTCTAATGTGCCGCTACTTATACAGCATCTAGTGTCTCCAAATGGTTACCCATTTAATTACTGGCAAGACTCAACATCGCTTAACTAAATCTGGGCTAAATATCTTCAGGCATACGCGTTTACTAAATAATATCTACATTATAGAAGTATTTTATTATTTACCTATCTTCCATTTCATTACTTAGAATATGAACATAACCAATCAAACGCATGCCCGTATATGCTCTCCGGTGTTGTTTGCAGTTGTCCTGAATTTTTCAATGCTCGTGGGCTCAGGCAGTGTCGATTTAAGAGAGGTATGTCGAAGAATTGTTTCACAATTAAACGCGCAATCAACCTTACAGGGCGTATCCATTGTCTTTATGAAATGAAGTTAATCATCTATAAAGAACTATGCGCCATGTTGGTTAATATTATATATTAAATAGAATGATAACCAACGAGATGCCAGTACATTTCTTAGCTCAACTTAGCGATGACTCCGTATGTTTTGTTTAGTAAACTGTCTCTTTAAATACTTGTTCTTTTTCTTTTGTTTTCTCTGTAAACACTGATACTTGAAGGACAACAATGAAAAAAGCTTAAAGATTATCTCCGTAAACAAGGTTTTCCTCAAACATTTTCATTTTGTCATTTGTGATTCAATGCAATAAATAATAGCTCTTAGATCAAACACATCAGCTTAACGTTCACAGGGGCCATGAATTGGAACAAATACATTGCCAAGGATGACACGAAGAAGATAGGCTCTCTCTACCGTGCTAGAGGGTTGTTTACGTCTGAGAGTATCTTGTACACCACCAAGGCCACCATTCACCTAAGTATGGAATATTGTTTCTATATTTGGGTTGATGTATCTGCTACCGGCCTTTCTTTCCTAAACAGGATTCAAAATAATCGCTTTGCCAACCAAACTCCAACGCTTGTCCTATCGACGAAATATTTTGATGTATCAGACCCCCCTTTGATGTAAATATCTCTGACAAAAACCTGACAAGCAGCAAAATCCCACCCCTACACAGTAGAAGTACCTAGATGTCGGAAAGCCTTTTACTCTGACAGTTTCTTCCCTCGAACAGCTAGAGATTGGAATTTCCTTCCGGGTTCCAGCTTCCTTGTCTGTACTTGCGTGCAGAAGTTTAAGTTTGATGCAAACAAACAACTTGCTGCTCAACTCCCTACACAGTTTCCCTGCAAATTATCTCCCAAATAGTAGTCCCCTACATCTAACTGGCACTGTGCCTTCTTTTAGCGTGAAATAGCAAAAACATGCAATGTCTTTTTTTGTTTATGTTACGGTACCTAAGCACGAAACAGATCGGCATGCGTATAACAGAATGCAAATTGACACTTGAAGTATTCATATATAGCCATAACGTTTGGTTGCGTTGGAGGTGGTTGTTGTATGCTCAGTCTGAATAGAGACTCATCCAATTATTCTCTATATCTGGTATATTTTGTTTCGTATGTTTCACCACGTTTTAGTGTAAAAGTTTAGAAGTTAAAAAAGTCAGATAGTTATATATGATGGAAGTTTTGCAATCCACATAATTTCCGGGCGAGGTCCCCTTTTGTACCCTTCTTAACCCCTCGAAACTTGAAAGCAGTTTGTTTTTGCATGTCGCCTCAAAATGGGAGTACATGTGTCGGGCGGCTGATGTAGGTAAATCTGTACAACCCATCTCCTCTCTCTCTCTCTCTCTCTCTCTCTCTCTCTTACACACATATATACACACACTCTCTCTCCCTCTCTCTCTCTCTCTCTCTCTCTCTCTCTCTCTCTCTCTCTCTTACACACACACACACTCTCTTTCTCCCTCTCTCTCTCTCTCTCTCTCTCTCTCTATCACTCACTCACTCACTGACACACACAAGCATCCGCGCAAACACGCGCAGTTTCTGTTTCTGTCTTTTTGAATAAATCTTTTATAAACTATCGGCTTATTTTTTTTTAATGAGTTGAGGAAAAGCAACCCGGGCTCACAACGATGATCATGACAGTGAAGACGATGGCGGCGAGGAAAATTTATTCTGCATAAGTAAAGGATTTTATATACCCATCGGTAAGGTCGTATATAACAAGTAAACTTTCTCTTCTATTCTTAATATATGTTGAGATTTTTCCTAATTGTCGCTGCATACATTGATACTCGTATTTCAATTATGATAAAAGCTAATAAACCGTCTTTGTTTTATGTTTATATAACTTGCGACTGACACATACAATACATTCTCAAAACGTTACGATACCTGAGCGCAGAACGGATCGCCATGTGTATAGCAAAAGTCAAACTGGCACGTGAAGTATAAAGTGTTGCTTGTGGTGAACTTGAATATTTGAAAAAATCCACTCTGAGCCACGGAACCATCTTCGTCTATTCCATGGAAAGGGGAGAGAAGATTCAGATCAGTTGAGCAGCTGAAAAGATTCATTTAAAGAAAAGGACATCAATAAAAAAAAAAGTTAAAACTTGGATGAAAAATATAATTTCACAAAATATTTTTTTAAATAGTATTGGGAATCTATGCAAAGTAAGAATCATGCTATCGTCGGAATTTTTTAGAGAAATTTCTGTAAAACGTCAAAAGGTATCGAAACGCTATCAAAGCAAACAATGTCACTGAAGGTATCGAAACGCTATCACAGCAAACAAAGTCATTGAAGAACACAACTATTGGCTATCATTAATTTATTATATATTAAAGTACATATAAAATTAACTAAATAATTATCTTGATTAGAACAAGAATCTTATTAAAAAAATGTCATTAAAATATTTTTATTTATTATAAAAAAAAACATATATATTCATGAAACTTACCTTACAATCGGTGTTTTTTCTTGGTTTAGATTTTTATTATTTTTTAATTTCATAAAAAGCATTGAGTAATTATTCACTGCATTTGTTTTCTGTTTTCAATCGATTTTTCATTGAATTATCTTTATAATAACAGAAATAATATATTTTCCTTGAAAAAAAATGGCTATCGTTTTGTGCGAAAAAAAAAACGCTTATGAAACTTTAGTTCGGCGCCTTTTTTTGCGTTTTACGTAAATTTGCTGGAATATTCTGACGATAACACGGTCCTTTTTCTGCAGCAGTACCAAATATTGAATTAAGTTCGATACTTTCCAATACTAAGATTTATAGTCATTAAAAAAACGATTGCAATTATTAAAGTGATAAAATGGATATACTTTTTACAAAAGAAATAAAAAGTTTTCAGGATTAATAAATAATCTAATTTTAATTATGTAATTGTTTTTTTTTTATTAATGTATATCTGCTATAAATAATATATAATAATTCTTCGTTTTGTAAGCATTTTTTCTGTTATTGTTCCAAATATTTATTCTAACATTCTTTCTGCTTTACGAAATATTTTTTTATTTCAATAACAGTGTACATTAGTTCGATCGATCAATTATACCTGCAGTTTTATGGAAACTCTAGAAATCTAGCCTAAGGTGCCCTAATATACAACTTTGCTTCATTTCGAAGATATGATGATGTTAAACTTTATGTTTAGAATCAATATTTTAATTTTGATAAAAATAAGATTATTTGGATTCTAGAAAATTCTAAAAGAGTAAGGTTAAAGCGTAAGGTCTTTAAGATGCAACTGAAGTTTATTATGTGAAATATTCAATGCAAATCTGGAATATTTGAATTTTAATTTGAGGTTGTGCTTGTATTATTTCCTGTTAAAATTTATAGAATGTTTACTAATTAATGCCTAATATTAACTGTTTGAACTTTGTAAAAATCGGAAGTATATGAATTTTCATGAAAGACTGGCACCACTCTTTAACATTGTTGCATGAGGTTGGAATTGCAAAACATAAGGGGTATTAACTTGGGCTATATTTAGTTTATGTAAATGGTTTATAAATATGATAGAAGCATTTTGTAAAAATTGAGATAACATCGACTTTTGTGAAATTTTAAGAATGGGTAGTTTTAACAAACTTTCGATTTGGAAATTATAAATTAGAATATCAGTTGTACAATTCATTCGTCTTTCTAGAATCTTATCTTTAAATACTCTCATTTTGTTCGACCTCAAATTAGCTCGTACCTGAAACATGAATGCACATATGCAGCCAAAATGTTTGTAGAAATAAAATTGTATGCTCAAATATGGTTATCCTTGTTAATATAAAAAAACTTTAAAACTTTTCGTTATATAAATAGATATACCTGAAGTATACGTCTTGGATATGTTTTTCCAACATTTCTTTTTTCCGCATAAACTACACCCAAGGGAGGTCACTTACATATTATGACAATGATTGTATATTAATTTAACGGAATTAAACAATAAGGCTACACCCAAGGTGGTTCACTCACATATTATAACAATAATTGTATATTAATCTAATGGAATTCGACATTGAAGCTACAACAAAGGGAGGTCACTTGAATATTACCCCAATGATTGTATATTAATCTAATGGTATTCGATAATGACGATAAAGAATATTTTTGTATTATTTGGATGATTCGGACTACTATTCTCATCTTGAGTTTCATTTTAACGACTGTTTAGTTGATGTAACCTCCGACATTCTTCAGGTATATCTCGGGAGTCTTTCTGTCGGATACGGGAATCTGTACCGAATTTTGAATGAAAGTCTTTATTTAATCCACGAGGGGTGCTTGCTCTCGTTCCATCAGTCATGACTTTATATTCTTGACACACACATAGGATTGAACTTTTACCTTCCAAAACACTATGACTTAAAACTGATTATTAGCCTGTACACCACAGGTCTTTGCGGAAAATTATAACATGAATTTTAGGATTATAAACCGTTTCTAGTTTTTTAATATGTAGTCTTTATACTTATAACTACACTAGCTGTATATACCCGGCATTGCCCAGGCGGAGGGTTTAGTCACATACTATTTAAGACACACCTAATATCCTAACTTGTCACGAAAAGTGGCCATATGTTGGATTTAGGGAAGCATAAAACACATCCATCTTGGTCTATGAAAATCAAATGCAAAGTAACTTAATAGCTTAAAGGGGAAAAACCTTATAGCTTAAATAAACAAGCTTAAACCTGGTTTTAAAGGCAATTGTTATCAGTTATTTATAACTGAAAAATAAATTAAATTAAAAGTAAATTAAATAAATTTTAAATAATATTTCGAAACAGAACAATTGAAACAATTTTATTACAACAAACAATTAATAACATCGAGTTAATTATTAAAATTATTGATTTTCTTTAATATGATATGCAAATGAGGGTATTCATTGAATGTAGATTTCTTTTGAATAAATAGTATATATGTAGAAATCATACTGGAATAAATATGTATATAAGTCCGTTTTTAATATGAAAATTTATTTGTGAAAAAGGTACGTATTAAATAAACTGTGAATAAACAAACAGATCTATGACTATATTATCATATAAGATATTACTACTTATTACTATTTATTTTTATATAATGGCTCCTGTTCTGTTTCGGTAGAAAATGGTTATCCCTTGTAAGAGTGTCTGCACATGTAATCGTGAAGCAAACCTCACCTCTCCTGAGTCGACACTGTCTGATTCCAGTAGCAAGAAGAAGTCCACCACGACTGGAAAAATGTTGGGATAGATGAGGAGCACATACAGAACTTGGTATTTCCAAATGGTCACCCATTTAGTATTGACCAAGCTCACTGCCGCTTAACTTCGGTGATCTAACAGGAACCGGGTGGCAGCGTGATTGTGTCGTATTTATTACTACATGTTTCTATATTATTTTCATGAATAATAAAAATACTACAAATTATCAATTCTAATCTATAAAATTTCTGCAAGCCTTGATAGAATCTAATGTGTAATATTTTAACTGATTTATGAATGAATCTGATGTAATAATCGATGTTTGATTTATTCTAACCAATTACTGAAAAATCATCGTTAAAAAATATCTATTAATGGTCAGTCTTGACAACACTTAGCTCCCGTGGTGTCAGTAGTTGGGTAAATAAAATCGCCCTACTAATAGCGGATTTGTTAATTATCATGAAGCACGTCAGCTACTCTTTGAGTAAGGACAAATATCTCAATTATAAAAAGCGAACTTGTAAACAATGTTTGGTTAATTTGGTTGCATTTAAGTGTGCTAAAGAGAAAAAGGAAATCTCAATGCAATAGTGTAATATATCTATTGCAGATTTAAACACATGTAATTGGTTATTTTATAGCGGAAATAGAGCATTCAATGAGAAAACTGCCTGAAAGCAAGTTTTTAAGTGATTATTAAAATACTTTTGTATTACAAATGGCGGTATTATATAATTGTTACAAAATCTGTAGCAAATTGTGTTATTATAGTTTAAATAACCTGATTCAAAACTAACAAACGGAAACTGGTTATTTCTAGGTAAAGTTTGATTTGCTTGCTTCAATGTTATTTAAGCACAAGTATAACAATCCGACCGACTTAATTATTATATTCGATATGATGCTAGATAACTATTCACACTTGAGAGTATCTTCTATCTCTACAAAGCCACTGTTCGCTCATGCATGGAGTTTGTGTATGTGCTGGTGCATCTACCACTTATCTTTCGCTTTTAGACAGTGTCCATAAAAGAGCCACCAATCTAATTCATTCATAAACCAATCTAATTCATTCATAAACCAATCTAATTCATTCATAAACCAATCTAATTCATTCATAAACAAATCTTGCACCATTACACTTGTTTTACAAACATTTTAATGGAATCTGCTCCAATGTAACAATTACACTTGTGCCCCCCTCGAAGTACATGCCTGCACCAAACCAATTTAGCAGCAAAATCACACCCTTTCACTGGATAGGTCACTAGATACCGGATAGCCCTCTACTCTAATAATTTATATCTTCGGGCCTTTTAATTACCTCTCTGTTTCATACTGTTGTGACTGTACTTACATGCAGAAGTTTAAATGTACTGTGAACAGAAATCTCGTTGCTCAATTCCCCACAGTTTTCTTTAAGACATGATCCGAAACCGTAGCTTGTTACGCTTCAATATATCTTGTTTGGGCGAAAAGGAGTAAAAAAATGTTTTGTCTATTTGTTTATATTTAAGTGTGATAACCGGCTTCGAAACCTAGTAGGTATTATCTCTTCCCGCCAACCTCTTCCCCATCAAAAGAGACGTTACGAGCCTGTTTCTATTCTTTTCATTTTCATGGCAAGTGCTCGACTGAACTCCAACTTAAGTTTCCACCTTGCCAATTGTTCATAAAAAACACTCGACTAGCTGCAACCACTATAAACGATTTCCCTATCTGTGCCTAAATCTAAACGTAGATTCCATGAACAAAGCTTCTTTCCCAGAACTGCCCGCCTGTGGAACACAGTTCCACTGTTATGCTTCCCGTTTGAAAACAATATGGAAGCCTTCAATTCCAATGTAAACACGTTTTTGTTGAGCCACCCCCATAAATAATCAAATTCCACCCAATTTAAACCATTAACGATTACTTCACTACCTCTTTACATTCAGTAACTCTTATCCTCGAGTGGCCTTCGGGCCTTGATATGTGGTGTAAAAAAAAAGAAAATAAGGTAAATTTCATTAATTAAATGGTGCAGTACATCTATCTTATGCTTAAACATATGTAAATGGCTATTCAATATCGGAAATAGAGGGTGCAATAAGAAAAGTGTTTTAATTTTTTTCCTGAAAGCTAGTTTTTAAGTGATAACTTATAAATACTTTCATACTTTCATATGCGTTCATTATCATTTTTGTAATAGACTGCAGCAAAATATGTCACTATATTTTTTAACATTATGGTGAAGATATAGCAAACGAAAATAAAGCAATCCTAATCAATTTAGAACAGCATAATCACATTGAAACGCCCGTTCTCATTACATCACCGAAGTTACGCAATGTAGAGCCTGGCTAGTACCAGATATATCAGGTATATCAGCCTGCCATGACCGGGATTTACATGTGTCTAGGGACCACTTGTGAATTTGATACCCCCAGAATAATTTCTCCTTCGGAGGAGACCAGCTTACCTCGCCATGCGTAAGAATACACTAGGTATTATCGGTTCATAGTTCGTTTAATAAATGTTTGATTTGCTTGTTTTAATGCTATCCGGTCGACTTTACTTTATATATTAGATATGATAATAATTAGATATAATAATAATTAGATATAATAATAATTAGATATAATATCATTTACGTCAAAGAAGCAAGCCACTACCGCATCATTGTTGTGTCAGTGTTATTGTGTGAAGCTTACATCGGAAAAAAAGATAAATTGGTGTGAGTTCACGAACTGACATGACCAAGAATTTCTGTCGAGATTTGGACATGATTTATATATAAAGTCATTTATTCTGACGTGGTTTATATCAGTACAAAAACGCAATGTAGAACGTGATAACAAAACGTATTGCATGTAGAAATAGTTGTACTAGAAAGAAAATAATATTAAAAGAAGAAAAAAGTGTATAGCGATATCAGAAGTACAATCTGTATCTTTCCGTTTATTTATGTTTGTTTCGTACAATTCCCACATAATGATAAATCGCGCCTGCTCACGTTGCTGCAGAAGACGGATCATTTTCGTATTTCTCTGTAACAATAAACAACAGAAACGACCCTGGTGTCTAACTCTGTCCCGTGGGGAGGCATTGTAAATAGGAACAATAAACAACAGCTTTTGTGTTTGCCTTGATTTTGCACGAGTATAGGAAATTATTCAGATGTTCTTGGGTTTTCTTCCCTCCCCCTCTTTTTTTTCTAATATCTTACAGAAGCTATAGCACGGCACTTTTATTACAAACAATAACAAAAATCGCGACAAACACACGCGCGCGCACATACACACACACACACACACACACACACATATATATATATATATATATATATATATATATATATATATATATATATATTACATATAGACATATATGTATATATCTATATTTGTGTTACAGAAGATTAGAAAAACGTTGGTACTATCGGTTTCAAATACAAAAGAAAGGGGGCCAATATCTGGTCGTTTATGTTGCTTTAAAGCATGAATAGTACATTCCTATTTTGATGTTTTATTTATGATTGAGCACTCTGACGAAGATATATATATATATGTGTGTGTGTATGTATGTATGTGTGTGTGTGTGAGAGAGAGAGGGGGGAGAGAAAGAAGGAGAGAAGGACGTATAATAGATAATCTTCTATAAAGGCATAAATGTTAAAGAAAATAGAAACAATGCCGAGTCAGACATATGGATTAGCGTATAAATGCATATTTGTGCATGCATAGAGAAGAAATTTTAGTCGATTTACGCCTGACAAATTCCAATTTTATCAAATTGGAGCTCTTTAACAGTCATTTTACCGGCTCAAAAGCAAGCTCAATTTGGTCCACACGTCCGAATACCCTGTGTACATGTTTTACTCCTGATCTTAAATGGAACACGTACATCAAATCTGTTGCCAAGGCCGCTGGAAAAATGGTGGGATCTTTCTATCGATCCGGTAAATATCTCACTGCTGATGCTATTCTCTATCTATATAAGAGCCAGGTACGTCCAAGGATGGAATACTGTTATTGCTTGCTGCCTGAGGCGCCCCGACCGGGGAATGCCGACGGGGTTACTCAGGCAATTTTTAAAATTGCAGGAGTGCCCCTCCTTTAGGGGATCCTGCGGGTATCCCACTTTCCAGGCCTTGTGCCAAATATTGCCGATGTGGGCGGCAATTAAATATATACTGTTGCCACATCTGGGCAGGAGCTGCTAGAAAGGACTTGTCCTGCCTTGATAGAGTTCAAAATAGACTTCGTAACCTCGTAGGAGATGTCCTTTCTCCTCCTTGCAACCTCTATCTCACAGAAGAGATGTTGCGAGTTTGTCTCTGATGTATCGTTATTTTCATGGAAAGTGTTCGACTGAGCTTCAATCTATGGTCCCCCTCGCCAAACTTTAACAGGAAACACTCGTCTAGCTGTAAACACTATCAAAAATTCCCCCCACTCTTTATCTGTGCCTAAACCTAAACGTAGATTCCATGAACAAAGCTTCTTTCTTAGAACTGCACGCCTGTGGAATTGTCTTCCGTGTTCCTGCTTTCCGGCTGACTACAATATGGTTGTGTTCAAGTCTAAAGTAAATAAGTTCTTGATGAGCCGTTCCATATAAGTTATCAAATTTACCAAATTTTCATTACTAATGATTACTATATTATCCAATTTCTACTGTACACTCTTTAACCCTTATCCTTGAGTGGCCTCTGGGCCTTGATAATGTGGTGATGCCTATGTAAAAAAAAAAAGATCAAAAACTGACCGAATAGTTTAGAGATTGTTCATTATACGGACAAACAAACAGACAAGTTCACCTATATATATACATATATATACATATATATATATATATATATATATATATATATGAAAAATCAGAATTTCGTGTGTTGATGAAGCATTGCTTTCTAATAGGAAAACCGCGTTTAACTTAAAGTTTAAATAATAATTACTGAAAAACATATAAAAACCCCGCAAAATGATCATCCGATTAGAAATTAAATTTATGCAGAGGAGTCTGAAGATATTAGAAACAAAGTGTATTTACTATTTTCATGTAAATTTGCAAATATTTAAAGTTGATCACAGACGATCAAAAAAAAAACATAGACAATTCAGAGTGTCGTTTGCAGATTCTTAAAACACAACATAAAATTATTTTATATATATATATATATATATATATATATATATATATATATATATATATATATACACAAGGTGTCCACAAAGTCTGGCTATATTAGGTAGCCAGACTTTGTGGAAGCATCCTATAGATTATGTAGCCAGACTTTGTGGGCACCCTGTATATATATATATATATATATATATATATATATATATATATATATACACTCACACACACACAAATACACGTGTGTATGTGTATGTATATATATATATATATATATATATATATATATAGGGTGCCCCAAAAGTCTGGCTACATAATCTACAGGATGCCTCTACAAAGTCTGGCTACATTAGGTAGCCAGACTTTGTGGACACCCTGTATATGTGAGTGTGTGTGTGTGTGTGTGTGTGTGTGTGTGTGTGTGTGTGAACATTTTAAGGTTTACAAATTAAACAGTTCTGTAAACTTAAAGAGAATATAAATATTAATTTTAATACTTAAAGAGAGTATACAATATATATTAATACTAATATTTATAGGACAATCCTAACTAGATGAAAAAGCTCTGTATTCAAGAGACAGCATTGATATAATAATTTCAATGTAAACTCTATAAATTAGAATTTTCAACAATTTATTTTTTAAAAAAGAATTACAATTTAAAAATTATAAAATTTTCTTTATTCATTTGGTACATTTCTGTATTATCATCAACTTTTATGCAAGTTTGACTTCTTCTAATAATTTGTAGTTTTCAATTTATGTGTTAATCAACAATAAATATTATTTTGCTCACTACTTTCCTCTGAGGATAAGAACCATTCATTGAGACTTCATGGAATAAAGAAAATTTCAAGTTGTCAAATTGTATTCCTTGTCGAAAAATCGATTGTAAATTCTAATTTACACAGTTTAAATTGAATTTCCTTTTTGTACGGCATAATCGCCTTGACACACCGATTCCCGTCAAATCACCGAAGTTAAGCAACAATGAGCCGGGCCAGTACCAGATGGGTGACCATTTGGGACTTCCAGGTGCTGTTTCCAGTCGTCTTGGATTTCTCTGTGGTACGAGATTGCGCAACCCTTGCCACACAATTACACGCGCAGCTGCCCCTACAGAGGGTATCCTTTGTCTTTCGGGACTGAACAGAGGCATCGATGAAATTGAATTTCTTATATATATATATATATATATATATATATATATATATATATATTTTATTTTTTATTACCGTATCTTTCTGTTAAGTTACATTATTGTTTCAGCTACCCGGCCGTTTTTTTTTTTTTGCTGTCTGTAGTTTTCTCAAACTTTTACAGAAATGTTCGTTATGATGTAAAAGTCTGAGGAAGCTACAGACGGCCAAAAAACGGCCGGGTAGCTGAAACAATAATGTAACTTAACAGAAAGATACGGTAATAAAAAATAAAACGCATATTTGCTCTAGAACAGTATTGAGCACTTTCTTCAGTTTTTATTAATTACCATTTCTATTAAATATATATATATGTGTATGTATATACATATGTGTATGTGTGCATATATATATATATATATATATATATATATATATATATATATATATATATATATATATATATATACTAGTATTCGCTTTACAAGAAAGTTCTAGCGGTGTTTATTTTAAATTCAGATTAACATATCTTGTCTCAAACAAAAATTTACTGATCAAAATATGCATTATCAGAATCAACGCAATACAAGTGTATTTATGCCAGTAACGGAAAAAGCTTGCGTTCTGGTGGCGATGAAATCGCTGAAAGTGTTTTTTGATATCGCTTAGGTTTTTGAAGCATTTCTCGCGCAGGAAGTTGTCGAGATGCTTGAAAAGGTGGTAGTCGGTAAATGAAATGGCTTTAGAGTATGGCGGATGGGGTAGGCATAATTGTGTTAAAACGATTGTAATTCGTACGGTTACATAGAGCGAAACACGCTCTTTAAAATGATATGTAGAATAAAAGTATTGTAATGAAATATTATTTAAAAATACATCATCAGTCGAGCTGTGGGGGAAGAGAAGAAAAATCAAGATGGCGGCGCCCACAGCGTTTATAACTGAGCGGTCTCGCAAATTAACGGAAGTCTCATGGCTCGTGTGCAAAATCTCGCCGGTTGGCTACATAAAAAGAGGCCGTGGGGAAAACGGGGACGATCGGTGACAAGAATCCTTGGAAACTGTTACGTGTGACTGTCTTGTCTTTTTTTATTACTTTTTCCTTTCCTTCCTATTTTTTTTGCGATTATTCTTCTTCGTGTATCAGCTCAGTTTTTGCAGACATCGATGATCATGATTCGTCAAAGCTCTTTGCATTCGGACCGTTACACTATGGCGTTCTTTGCAGTATAGTACCTATAGTAAGTTGCAATTACTTGCTACATGCAGAGTGCTCATACAAAGTGGATAGTCTTAGCCATTGTACCTCAATTAGTATCATTTGTTTAACACAATGAAAACTTGGCCAAGTCCATCCCTCGCCCGCCTGATCGCGGTGGAAGGAGGGGCTAACTATGCACGAATGCCAAATATTTTGAGGAGGAAGTTTTTTATTTGTCTCTATTCATTTTTTTAATGATGTTTTTTCCAGCATTTTTTTAGATGACAAATCAATATTTACCCGCAAATATATGCGCCCTCCAGGCGTAAACTTATAAAAATACAAATATTAATACTTTACTAACCTTTTTTCTGGTGTATCGTTATGTACATAGTAAGTGTTCGGTTGAGCTCCGATCTCTCATTTTGCATGTAAAAACATTCACAACAAAGATTCGCCAGGCTACAATCACAATAAAGAACTCTCTCTTTCACACACACGCGCGCGAGCGCGCACACACACACATACACACACGCACACATACACACACAAGCAGAACTTCCATGAACAAAGTTTCTTTCGTGAAGCGCCCCATCCGTAAACAGAAAATTAAAACGAAGCTGTTTCACAACCGACTAAACCATGTTCGTTTAATATAAATAAATGCCTTTTCAACGGATAGTGGAGAGAGTATGAATATCTACAGAAGAGAGTTTGCATGTCTACTAGAGACGGAATGCTATATGGGGAGAGTTTTAATGTCTTTTGGAAAGAGATTGGCACCTACTAGAGACCGATAGAATGCATACTGGAGATATTTTGAATTCTGACTAGACAGAGTTTGAATGTCTGAAAAAGAGAGTTTGCATGTCTACTAGAGACGGAATGCTATCTGGAGAGAGTTTGAATACCTTTTAGAAAAAGATTGGCACCTACTAGAGACATTTAGAATGCATACTGGAGAGAGTTGAATGTGAAGTTGACTAGGTAGTCGAGAGAGTTTGAATGTCTGAAAGAAAGAGTTTTGATGCCTACTAGAGATCGAATGCCTACTACAGATAGATTAAATGCAAATTGTATAGAGTTTATTGTCATACAGAGACCGTTGGAATGGCCAATGGAGAGAGATAGAATTCTACTAGAGAGTTTGAATATCCACAGGAGAAGGTGTGCATGTCTACCAGAGACTGGATGCCTACTCGAGATTGATTAAAGGCCTACTGAAAAGAGTTTGTAACCTTCTAAAGTTTGGAATGCTTACTGGAGAAGGTTTGAATGCAAGAGATATATTGCATTTGTACTTGAGACGGAATGCCTACTTTAACAAGATTAAATACTGGAGAGAATTTGAATGTCTACTGAAGAGAGTTTTAATGTTTACAGGATAGAGATGGAATGCCTACTGGAGAAATATAAAATGCCTTTGTAGAGAGATTGCCGCTCTTAAGATTCCTACTGGAGATGGATAGAATGTAGACAGGAGAGATTGTTCATTACTAGAGACGGAATGGCTATTTGACAGAGATTAAATGCTACTGAAGAGAGTTTATCACATACAAGGGACCGTTGGAATATCTACTGGAGAAAGTTTGAATGTCTATTGAAGAGAGTTATAATGTTTAGATGAGAGAGCTTGCATGTTTACTAGAAATAAAACGCATACTAGAAAAATAAATATTAGGAAAAGTTTGTCACTTACTGGAGTCCGTTTAGATGCCTACTGAAGAGAGTGTGATTGTTTACAACGGAGACTTTGCATGTCTAATAGAGATTAAATAATTACAAGTGATTAAATGCCTTCTGCAGAGAATGTGTTATCTACTAATCGTTGAAATGACTACGGGAGGGAGATAAAAAAGCCTACTAGAGAACGTTTGCATGTCTACAGGAAAGAGTTTGCATGTCTACTAGAGACGGAAGGGTTACTGGAGAGAGATTAAATCCTACTGGAAAGCGTTCATCATCTACTAGAGACCATTGAAATGACTACTGGAGAGAGAAAAAGAATGCCTACTTGAGAGAGTTTGAATGTTTACAGAAGAGATAAAATGTCTATTCGAAATGGCTGGAATGCTTACGAGAGAGTTTAGATAATCAAGTCTTCTTAAGTGTTCTTTTGCCAACTCTACCGTTTTTTTTCAGTTGTCGCGTCGTGACGTTCATCGTCCAACTGATGATCTCTAACTTTCTAAATGCTTGACTTCATAACAACTAAGCGCAATTGCAGGGGTTCCTTAATCATTGCCATCAAAAAATACTGCAAAGCAACTAAAATCACAAACAGGATATATGAAATAGAGTACTCTACAGGTTTCACGAAGTTGCCTGGTCGGGAAAATCAGTCTAACCTGTAAAACGCTTAGCAGAAGTGACGTCAGACGTTTGATTAAGAACGTGATGTAAATAGTTTGGATGGAAAATAGTAGTTATAACAGCTATTAGTTATTTGGTTGAAAGTTATTCGTGGGAGAGATTAACGTTGGTTAAGTCATAAACAGCGTATATGGGAGGTAGTGGTCAAGAGTGTTCAGATAACGGGCTATTCATTGAAATAGTAACAGTGACGTCAGACAGAAGATTTTAAGAACATGATGAAATTAGTCTAAATGGAAAATGCAGAGCGAACAAACGCATCTTGAAATGTCCTGCAACATGATTACAATTAACTAAGGCCATGCGCTTTTAACTAAGTTTATTATATTCTTTTCTCCGTGAAAATATTGTTGTTTGCTTAGAATAGGGTTGCTTTCTTAAAAGATATATATTATATTTCTCTTTGTCTGTCTGTCTGTCTGTCTGTTCCACTTTTTCTCGGAAACTACCGGGCCAATCTGGCTGGAATTTTGTACGAACCTTTGGTATGATAAGATGCAGCGAACTAAGTATTATGCTTCTGTTTGCTGCACTGATAAAGATTAATAGGGATTAATGGAAATTAATATGGATTAATAGGGATTACTCACCATAATACCACATTTACTCTAGATAATTCCTCAGGAACTACTGGTGCGAGTTGACTGAAAATTTGTATAAACTTTTGCTATGATAAAATGCAGCGTATCATGGTAATCATTCGATGCACAGTTAGGACTGAATAAGGATTAATAAGGATTAATAAGGATTAATATGGATTAATAAGGATTAATAGCGATAATTATCTAATGCAATACTGTGCCCTAATTATATATATTATATTCAATTTGGCATAAAGCACTCATATTTTTTTACGGGTAAAAAATTCTAATAAATTTAAAATATTCGATTAAAATGATGGCATTATTTGGATTCTTCGGATTACTGTTCGCATCTTAAGTGTCATTTTTCACAACGTTTCGATCGATATAACCTCCGACCTTGTTCAGGCGTATCTCGTTTCACTCGGGAATCTGGAGGGAATTCCCTTCAAGGGCGTAGCGTGCTTTTGTTCCGTCAGCCATGACTGGATATACGTCCTAAGTAATTCGCAATTGTATTTATCGGCTACCCACACTGAGAATTCAACCTTCAACCTTCAATAGAATATTAATTTTACAACGGATTTTCTCCAACGACTCTAATCACTGCGCCGTAGGTCCTTGCGGGGAGTTCTCGTATGAATTTTGGAAACTTTAAACCTATTTTATTTGTAGTTGTAAATAAATAATAAGGCTTCCTTCAGTCTTGAGAGACTATGGATACCCACGGTAAGGGTGCATGCACGTGAATATTTTGTGGCAAGAGTTGCGCAATCTTCAACCACACTTCTCCTGATTCGACACTGTTAAATATCAGTAGCAAGTGGAGGTTCAGGACGACTAGAAACAATGCCGAGACAAGCGGAAAGCACATATAGCGCCTAGAATTCCTAAACGGTCACCCATCTAGTACTAGCCAGGCTCAACTTTGCTTAATTTCGGTGATCTGACGAGAACCGATGCGTCAACGTGATTATGCCGTACATAATGCCGTACGAATTGTAAATGTCACTATTATTTTACTATATATTAATATATATATATATATATATATATATATATATATATATATATATATATATATATATATATATGAAATAAAGCTGAATGTGTGTGTTTGTGTGTGTGTGTGTGTCTGGTCACGAATAGGCTCCTATATGGTTGACTATTTTAAACAACTGATTACACATAATGATAGAAGATGTATCGAGACACAGGAATGGGTATGTTTGATCTGGCAGAACGGTGGTTCATTAAAATGGTGGGGGTCTGCGTTCGCGCCTGGCCTCCATAGAATGGAAATAGGCACACACTTTAATGAAGACTTTTCATATCTATCTGCGTAAGTATACTTTGATAATTATGTTTCAGTTTGAAGAAATATGGTATAATAAAATTATGTGGTGTTCGTTCGCACCTGTCCTCCATAGAATGGAAATATGTCACAAAGTTTAACAAGGTTTTTTTAATATAGATCCACAGAATATTGTGATAAGTGTTTCAGTGTGAACAGGTATGGTATAATAAATTATGGGATTTATCTATTTTATTTTTACTTTCATCATATTTTGCTTTGGTTTTGATACCCTCAAATTCAAAGCTATATCTTTACAACTCTTCCTTTTCATAACCTATCATACTTTCATAAATCAGAGTCCATTTTCTGTAGGCTGTTTTTGAACCCAGTCAACGACGGGTACTTTTGCTAGTGTGTATATATATATATATATATATAGTCCTGGTCAAAATCATAAGACCACTTAAGAAAGTAAGCGTTTACACATATTATCGAATTTTTAATCAAACAAATGGTTGAAACCATTGCCAAATGGGAAAATATGATGGAAAAAAATGAAATCTGCTTCTTTCAAAACGTTAACCCTGATCTAATAATTATTTTTTAAAAAACAAACATTTTCACCTGGTCAAAATCATAAGACCACTGATAATTTATCTAACAAAAGGTAATTATAAATTACTAAAAAGGGTCTCAGTATTTAGTATAGCCCCCATTATTACGAATTACTTAAAAAATTCTCTTTCGGCATGCTTGCGACTAAGTTTTTTTATCAGTTGTGAAGGAATTTTATCTCATGTACTGAAAACTGAATCAGAAAGTTCCTTTATCGAATCATACTGGGTTCCATCCTTGAACACTTCTTTTGCCATGCATCCCCAAAGATTTTCAATCGGGTTGAGGTCCGGAGAACATGCTGGATGATCTAACAATTCTATATTATTTGAAGAAAAGTATTCTTGTGCTTGTCGAGAAGTGTGTATCGCAGCGCTGTCTTACTGGAAAATCCAATTTCTTCCACACAGACGTGGACCTTCAGTCCTGATAGAAGCATTTCATGTAATATATATATATATATATATATATATATATATATATATATATATGGCGATTAAGCTACACAGAATATTCCGCGTTTCATCCACGCTAGGAGTCATCAGGCTTATGTCTATATATATATATATATATATATATATATATATATATATATATATATATATATATATATATATATTAGTGTATTTAGCCAGCATTCCTTCATTCAGGAAAAGATTATTAAAATCAACAGAGATAACTTGCTTAATGATTCTTTTTTTCATTTTTCGATCTTTCGTAAGATTTTTTTAACTTCAAGATGGAAGGTATTTACAAATGTTCCATGGTTCACACGAGCGCTTTCGATTCTTTCTTGAATCATCACAGGTGGAGATAAAATATTAAAAATAGAAGTGAAATGTATAGTTACGAATGATAAAAAGAGTCAATGAAAAGTCGATTAAGATATACATTTACGAGTGATAAAAAACTCGATTAAAAATTAGCATGATAAAAGGTAATGTTAGTAAAACCAGTCGTATACTGGTTATGCTAAACATTTCAGCACATTATTGCTACTTTCAAAATTAATGCTATTTATAGATGGGTGCTGGGTTTTTATATATAGTGCTTCAAGTATTTTTAATTTTTTACAATTACTTTCTCGTTGCAAAATCCTTGTGTTGTCCACGAGGACCTTTCTAAGATTAGAGGGGGGACAGCTATGTTGATTTGTTACATGCTGGTATATTGAGCTAGTACTGTTCAAATGCATCGTTAATCGACGGGACAATGTTGTTTTTGTATGCCCAATATATGCGTTTTTATTTGCGGAGTTACACTCTTCTAAGGGGCATTGAAATTTGTACACAATATTGGTTTGCTCCAACATTTTTGTCGCCGGCGAGGAGTTATTTTTAACGATGAGGTTCTGGGTTCGATACTTCTTATAGTATATAATAAATCTAATCTTAGAATTGTTCTCTAGAGGTGCTGTATATCTATGTATGATGCTTTTAATTATTTTTTTTTCTTCCACTCTAAAATTCGGTGTCATTTGGTTTTTATAAAATATGTCTATAGGGTTAGTGTTAGAAGATTGACTAGTATTGCTGTTAAGGTTTTTAGGGGACTGTAACAATAGTTTAATTTGTTGATCAACAATATAATTCGGAAAGTAAATATATATTACTGTATATTTATATGTCGATTTCATTCGCAATAACTCTGTTAATAATTGATTTCATTCGCAATAACTCTGTTAATAATTGATTAATGCAATCGAATATCGCGTGAAGCAATGTTTTCACATGTAACAGTGTCGATATCGAACAGTCAATTGTTTTGTTAACAGAATTCGTTAAATCGGAGCTGTATGCGACTTGATGTTTTTTTTCTTCCGATATATTCTCACCTTCAAGCGTGGATGACCCATCGGAGGCGTCACTCTCAGAAAATAATGCATAATAAGAAAGTTTTATCTTTCAGAAATCAAAATAACCAATTTTCTTCTCGGCAGCGCAAGTTGACTTTGCATTGACTGTAAAGTCTTGGTAATTTCTCGAAGCAGAGTAAGGCACAAAATATATTTTTTTTTAATTGTATTATTTTTTATCCTTTGGACTAATATTTTCATCTTGAGTGTTATTTTCACAATGTTTCGGTCGATGTAACCTCCGACCTGCAGGTGAAAATTGTCGGACCAGAAATCACTCAATTGAACTCTTGAATCTGCGCGGTATTTCTAACGGAACCCTTTATTTTATCCACAGAGATAGCATTCTCACGTTCCGTCGGCCATGACAAGATAGAAGTCTTAAATAAGTCGCAATTGTATCTTCCGTATCGCTTGCACTGCAGATTAAGCCTTCAACCTTTAGGATTGTCTCACATAGTACTGAAAAAAAAACTTAGTATCTATCCGTTACGCAACTGGTCTTTGCAGTTTCAGAGGTTACATCGGCCGAAACGTCCAACGAATAATGCTTAAAATAAGAACAGTAGTCCGAATACTCAAAATAATACAAATTAAAAATTCAGAAACTTAATGCACTTTTGTAAGTAAGAAAAAGTTAGTTCCTCAAGATAAGAGTTTTCTGGATTGAGATAAAAATAAAATTCTAGAAAGATTTCTACTTCACGGATCGAAGACAGGAAAGATGAAGTGTATTATCCGAATAGATGAAAATAAAGGTTTATTAATTTATTTGCGAGCTGTTTTCCTTCATCTTCATACTTGTTGTTTGACGACGTTTCGGCCAGCTATTCCTCTGGCCTTCGTCAGGTAGTTAACCTCGACGGTATAAGAATGCTGAGTCTCTTAACTGTATTTTTAGTAAGTACTGCCTACCGCCCCGCGGCCCTTTGTGGCCACGGGCGACAAGATCAAAGTGTAGTATCTTTCCGGCAGATACTGCAAGCAAAGACCATATGTGGGGGCGACCCCACATATAAGACCTTGGTCAATGTAGGGGCAACCCTTCATACCAATTGTCACTATCCAGCTCCCCTACTCCCCGGGGAGTTGGTCCCCATTTCCCCTTCACTCCTCACATGAAAAATCGGCCTTGTGCCTAATTTGCTCGGTGGGGGAGCAAATAAATACCATCTGTTCCGGCAGATACTGCAAAGCTATGACTAGCAAATACCATATGTGGGGCCAACCCCACATATCTGAACTTGGTCACTGAAGGGGATACCCTTCATACCAACAGTTTCTAATCCAGCTCCCATTTCCCACCTCTCGGGAACTGGTACCCCCTTTCCCTCCCCCCCTTCCCTCCATCCCCACATTAAAAAACGGCCTTGTGCCTAATTTGCTCAGTGGGGAAGCAAATAAATATCACTGCCCCCCGGCCCTCTGTGGCTAAGGGCGACAAGATCAAAGTGTAGCATCTGTTCCGACAGATGCTGCAAAGCTATGACTAGCAAAAACCATATGTGGGGGTAACCCCACATATCTAGACTTGGTCATTGAAGGGGCAACCCTTCATACCAACAGTTTCTAATCCAGCTCCCATTTCCCACCTCTCGGGAGCTGGTACCCCCTTTCCCTCCCCCCTTCCCTCCATCTCCACATTAAAAAACGGCCTTGTGCCTAATTTGCTCAGTGGGGAAGCAAATAAATCCATCAAAGTGTAGTATCTGTTCCGGCAGATGCTGCAAAGCTATGACTAGCAAAGACCAGCTATGACTAGCAAAGACCATATGTGGGGTTAACCCCACATATCTGAACTTGGTCACTGAAGGGGCAACCCTTCATACCAACAGTTTCTAATCCAGCTCCCATTTCCTACCTCTCGGGAGCTGGTCCCCCCTTTCCCTCCACCTTCCCTCCATCTCCACATTAAAAAACGGCCTTGTGCCTAATTTGCTCAGTGGGGAAGCAAATAAACCAACACTTAGTAATTACTGCCTTCTATAGTTGTTGTCGTCTCACCACTTTTTTACCAACTATTTCTCTGGCTGGCTTTGGGTAGGATTTAAACCGCTATCTTCAGACAATACTCACCTGGGAACGTCGTGAAACAACAACTGTAAAGATGAGGATAACAATCCGCAAATGAATAAACTAATTACTCATCTCAAAAAGACTTCCAATAATAAAATAATAAAGTCAAGGTTGTTTTCAAGGCATCACAAATGACGCGTGTTTTTTTTGTTTTTCTTTTTTAACACGTGATAGTTCAGTTTATCGGATTGAAATAAACAAGGCTTGCATTTGAAAGCAAATAGCAAGTCAGACAACATTTGCAATTTGAAATGAATTCGAACAGAATTGTTACACTCTAAATAAAATTCAACGGTAAGTGTTATTTTTTCGTCAGGTCATCCAAAATGATGATATTAATTTATCTATAAAAAATGAAATTATTGACATATGTGACTTGATATTAATATTAGTGTGAACACTAGCGAAGCATAATTTTGTGATTTTTTTTACAAAGTCGACACTAGTAAAAGATATATATATATATATATATATATATTATCATATAAAAATCATTTTGTGTGTAAATATATGATATTTTACTTTTTACATTAAAATATTTTTATATTTTGTGAAAGATATTGTTTTAGTTTTACATTGAAATGTTATTAATATCATGTAATAAAAATATTTTTAGTTTTTACATTAAAATGTTTTTAATATCGTGTAATATTTTTTGAAATTTTTACATTGAAATGTTTTCATAATCTTTTAATTAAATTTATTCTATTTTTAATTTTATATTGATATGAAAAATATGTTTTCTTATAAGATAATTTTTAGTTCTTACTATATTTTAGTCTTTCATTAAAATGTTATTTTCTTTAGAAGTGGTATATATATATATATATATATATATATATATATATATATATATATATATATATATATATATATATATATATATATATATTCTATATATGAAGTGATGATATATTTTTGAGCTTACATTTCAATCCAAAATAAAATTGTTTATTGGGTACATTTTTTTATATTTTTGCCACCATCCGTAAAAAAAAACGTTTATCATAGACATATGTGGTAAAATAAAATCTTAATTTAGATCTGAGGATTAATTTTTGATTCTCCAAATCTTGGACATATCTGGAGAAGCAAAATAACCCTCAGCTCTTATATTAAAATTTTATAACATCAACATAATGTCGATATAGCTATGTGGAAGTGAAATTTGGCATCAAAAAATCCGCCAATAGAATAAATTAGATAATTTGATTCTAAATGCTGTAGAGAGAGTCTAGAGGTAAAATGGAATAATCGAATTAAAAACCAAGAAGTCATAGCACTAAACAATAGGTAGTATTGTTAATAATATGTAACAGGCGTTCTGGCTGACTTCGATTAACCCCAGAATGAATTGCTAACTTAGTGCTCCAATCAACATGTGATAAAAAAAAGAAGAATGAAAAGATAAAAAATTTAGTGGAAGCAGAAAATCGAGAAAAATTTAATTGCAACGAGAAGAAACTGGATGATCCTTGTGGGTTTTGTTTCATATCGAATATGGTATATTTTAATTGTCTCGTGTGTCGCAGAACACTGAAGTTCTTAAGTAAAAATTATGTGTAGTGAAAATCAATTCTAGAAATCTGCTGAGACAATTACTGAGAACAAATTTGGTGTGATTGCTATATTCTTGACGACAATGAATACATTCATTCCTTGTCATACCCTCGCGCTTATTGATATGTTTTTTTACGATAAAAATGGCGCTACAACGTGTCGTAAAACTGTAAGAACAACATTAAAAAAGCTAAAAGAAAAAATTGAGTATTTACCCGTTTTCGTCAAGTAAAGACAACAAAGGTTGTTTATTTGGTTCAGGGGAAACCTTGCAGTTTGTCACGTGGATTCCTTTGGCTCCTGAAGAAAAATAAATGAAAGGTTATAATATAATTCAGGTGTAACAAGCAGTTATCATCCGCATACATTTATTTTCGCTAGCTGCTTATATATATATATATATATATATATATATATATATATATATATATATATATATATATATGGTTCCCGGAAAACGCTGGATCCTAATCAGGAACGATTATTATTATGATTGTTTCGAAGTCTACATGGTAAAGTAGACAATGATGTGTATTCATTCCGTAAGGAACTGGCTGTAAAATGTTTATTGTCCCGTTTGTTGAACTGCTGTTTGTTGAATGTATCTTTATCTCTTTATTGTGTGTTGAAACCGTACGCACACACTCGCACCAAACATTACTAGACGATTACAAAGACTGGTATAATATATATATATATATATATATATATATATATATATATATATATATATATATATATTCCAAGTAGAAAGGTATCCAAAAATTAAGAATAATTGAATTTAAACAAGTCGTTAACAGTGCTTAATAAAAGGGAGCAAAATATAGTCACGCCTACTGACACCCTCGTTTGTTACATGTCAACTGTTTTTACCCCTCCTTTCTCCTTTTCTCCCTCTTAGTGAATTTATACCTCCCTATATATCTTTATATTACCGTTTCCCTTCTCATAACTCTCACTAATCCTTCCCCAAAACTATCCTTTTACCCCACTTCTTTAACTGAAATTTGATTTTTGTAATTTAATTTAAATCCATAAGAATATTAATCTTGCCAGTCATGACAAAGTATATTTCCTCTCCTCTAAAATTTAAAATGGTCTTGAACCCTGTTTAATTTTCTAATTTTCTTTCCTGATGAGATCAATTATGATCAAACCGGTCTACACATCGTAGCAAGATATGACTGTATTTACATAGACACAACTATATAACACCATGAACGGTAAAGTTAATTACCCAAACAGAACGGTTTTATATGACTTTTGTATTACCTTACGAATATTTATTTACTCCTTTTCACTGCAAACAAGGCGCATTGGCACTAGGATGCAAGAAGCTACTATTTAGAATCATGTCTAGCAGAAGATTGTGGTAAGTTGAACAGCGAGATATTACATTTAAACTTCTGCACGTCAGTACAGTCCAGAAAGTAAGAAACAGGAAAGGAATTCTAAAGTCTACCATTTCCAGAGAAAAAACTATTAGAAGTCTTTCTGATAGCTAGGGGCATCAAAAATGAGAGGGTAGAATTTAGCTGCTTGCGGGTTAGTCAGTGTGTACATCAGGGTAGAGCACAAATACTACGAGTTCATCAGAGTACATTTCATTAAAGTTTTAGTAAAACAGGCACAGATTAAAATCGAGATATTATGATACGAAACTGTTACATGATTTGGATTCTAAAATATACCAAAAGTTTAATTCAGGAGTCTTAAAATTAAACTGAAATTCAGGTAATCTTACTTAATTACTGTCTGATGACGAAGCATAAGATTTAATGTAAATTTGAAATATTTGGAATTTTTTAATAGAAAATTATGCTCATATTATACTCACTAAAAAACTCTTCAACATATTCAAAAGAATATGAAATTAGAGGAATATTTAATAATCCATACAGGGCCGTGAAATAAGTAGTGCCCCTGACACACTTCCTATAAAGCAACGAAACTTGGCACAGTTATTATTCTTTCTCTACATAGGAACCACCCAGAGTTATGCATTTCTCCCATCGTTTGATGCAGCTCTGGAGACCGTTTTTGTAGAATACCTCAGGTTGGTCCTCCAAACACGACGTGACTTCAGAAATCAAGGCTGCGTAATCTGGGAAACGCCTTCCTTTCAAAAACAACTTCATGGCTGGGATATGTGTGAAAGTCAGAGGGTGCAAGGTTAGGAAAGTAGGGAGGATGGGGAGGATTTTATAACCACGCGCCCGTGCTTCTGATCTGGCGACATGCGAGTTGTGGATCGGAGCGTTGTCCTGCAGGAGGAGAGTACCTTTGCTGATCTTGCCCCGCCTCTTGATTTTGATAGCTTCCCTTAATTTCCTCAAAAGTGAAGCATAATAGGCTCCTGTAATTGTGGTACCCTTTGCTAGGAAATCTGTCATCACTACTTCGTCCTGGTCCCAGAAGACTGTGAGCATGACCTTGCCAGCGGAGGGCTGCAACCTTGCCTTCTTTGGAGGTGGTGAGTCCAAGTGCTTCCACTGCATTGACTGGGCTTTGGTCTCTGGATCATAGTGATGGACTCAGGTTTCATCCTGTGTAATCAGTCTTTTGAAAAACTGTGACTCATCTTCTTGGCACATCTCCAAATTCATCCTCGAGCACTCGACGCGTTCTTGCTTCTGGAATGGTGTGAGCAACCTGGACATCCATCTGGAAGACACCTTATACATATGCAAATGGTCATGAATGATAGTTTCCACATGCCCTGTACTAATCTTGACATCTTGGGCTATTTGGCGAATAGTAATGCGCCGATTTTCGAAAATGGCAGTCTCAACTTGACGGACAGATGCCTCATCAATGGCAGAAGGGGGGCGACCAGGTGTGGGAGCTGTTTCCACAGATTTCCGGCCATATTTGAATTCACGATGCCAGCGTTTTACAAGGTTATATGATGGGGCATTATCACCATCAGTTTCTTTCATTTCATCAAAAGTCTCCTATGGGTTGCGTCCTTTCAAATACAAAAACCAGATCACTCCTCGACATTCAACAGGCTCCATTTCACACCTGAATCAGTTCAAACACCTGTAAAACAGAAACCACAATTAGTTCAAAGCTGTAATTTGCCACATAACTCATAGAGATATAAATCATTGCACATACAAAATTTCAGCTAGATCAGACAACTGGAAGTGGGCCAGAGGCATTACTTATTGCACGTTCCTCGTATCTTAATACCTGGAAATATGTGAACTTTTGCGAAACGGTGCCACTGATTTCCTATTCTATAAAACTAAATTAAACTACTTATAACCCATATTACATTTTATTTAGATGTGTTCCAAAATGCATAACAATCGATTAATTAGTTTAGGCGTAAATCTTGTACATACGCGGTGACTTCAATAAGTTTCCAGACTTTTTTCGTATGGGCAATTTTATTGATAGTACACACATGAGACTCTAGTTCCTTTCGAAGTAATCTCCTCTGGCTGCAACGCACTTGTTGTACCGTTCTAACAAATTCTAGAAGGCCCCATGAAAATCCTTTTGTGTGCGTATGTCAATGACCCTCGTCACAGCCTCTTTCATCTCATCAATTTTTCTTGGGCTTAGGAAATATCCAAAAGTCACAGGGAGCAAGGCCTATATTATAAGGAAGGTGAGGAACTGTCTTGATACCCATCTTGGTCAAATATTCTGTGACGAGGATGGAGTTGTGGGCGTGCATTCGCGCAAATGCTCTGCATCTTCAGTTCCTTGTGAATAATTCTGTATACAGTTCCCATATTGACATCAAACTGTGCACTTATTGTCTCTATAAACACACGACGGTCCTGATCCATGAAATTCTTTATTTGGCTAATCAACTCTGGTGTTCTAATTTCATAAACTCCTCTGATTTTCTTGAATCCCTTATACTACTCAAAAACTGATGCTCGTTCATGTAAGATGGTCTAAAAGCAGTCTACAAACATTCCACGCTTTTCTGCGGCATTTTTCCAAGTTTAAAACAAAATTTTAGTGCATACTTTCTTCTAAACTGTCCCCACGTCCGAATTGCATGTTTATAAATTCACAAGCTATGACAATCAGGCCATAGTGGGGTGTATATCAATTTCTGTTGTAGCTGTTTGTTTGAATCTAAAATCAAAAAAATTGGTCAGGCATCTCATAACATGTATAGCAATTACAAACTGAATTTTCAAGAGTCTACGACAAATTTATACTCCAGTCAAATTTTAGTCAAATAAATGAAAAAACATAACAAGCTGAAAATGTGTACATGACTTCTTTAGGCACTTAGAAATAACATGTCAAATGTCCCCGTCGATCCACCCTGAGCTTCGTCCGCCATCTTGGAAAATTGCTGCCAAGTTTCAGTTTTCTGCTATATGCGCGAAAGCGGTTAATTTTATGAAGTTTTTTTTTAAGTACGTTATTGTAGCTCATAAAATTCTTTACAAAAAATAGTCCATGCATTTTTCTTTACAAGTGATAATTTGATAGATAAAGCATATTTTTGTGAGTGCACTATTTAATACTGGTACTCTTTCCACGCCACCCATGAATTAGAGTACGTAAGCGAGTTTTTTAATGGTACCCTGTTAAGGTCTAATCCACAAATAACTCTCTCCACAGTCATATATTTTATTTCTTGAAAAAGTGCGGTCACTGTGATTTTCTTGACGATTTTCTTTCGACGCTCCATTGCAGTAGAAGTAGATCGTAAAACATTTCATTCCTCTACACTTAAGTCACTTTTATCTCCGTAGCTAATTTTATTTTGTTTCCCATCTTCTGATTCGTAGTCCGTTATTTGCTGATTATCCTCAACAGATTCTTCAAAATCTTCTGTGTCACTGTCATCTGTATCACATGAGAAGATCTCGAATTCGTCCATTATTTCTTTCTCGGATTTGATGGTAGATTTTGAGCAGGTAACCCTTCGACAACCGATATATACGCATTATTCGTGCATATGCATGATATTAAGTGAAGTAATTCCTCAGGTGCTGGTGGTAATTCTGTGGCAACAGAAACCAAGCCATCGGTTTGTCTTTTCTATTCTAACTGCTCTATGGGTAATGGATTGCTCTGCCAAAGATGAACTTTGTGATACGCACGAGGAAAATGTTTTTAAACGATGCTATTATTGGGGGAAGTCTTTCAAGTCTTACTTGCTTTGTACAACTTACTGTTGCTCTCCTAAAGCACTTCCATCTAAATGAATTAAGCCCTAATTCTTCTTCATGGCCTCCATATAGAGCAATAAGAAACCTTTCCCCTGCATCAATCACTGCCTTCTGTGTTGGTGTCATTTTATTGAATATATCTGCATGCTTTCTCAATTCTTCTCACTTCTGTAAAAGTCTTAGTAGTTTATGCCTTCCTTGCCCGAATGAAACCGAAACTGTGTCACACCCACTTGGAGCATGAAGGAAAAGGATGTAATCTTTTAGTGAACCAAGGGAAGATTGTCCATCACAGAAATTGTAATCTTTTGCAGCCACCTTTCCGCGACTAGGCTTCAGGAAAGTAATATTTCGGTCTTCTGGTGTCAGTGCAACCATAAGAATAAGAAGGGCAACATCTTCTCCAACAAAACAACGTTGCTAACAGATCTTAAACTCTCATGTCTGTATTATCAATAAATCTGCATCATCAGATGTTTGTTTCACTGAGATACCATTTTCAACTAGTTGGTTAGACAATTGGGTGATAAATCTTGATTTGTTATGCTCATTTGATAAAAAAAAACTTTTCCTGTGTAACACAAAGTTTGTGTGCCGGTAAAAAGTAATATTCATGCTTTGAAATATGCGAGATCTTCGTTGTCTCTCTGCATATTTTGTACTAGACTCTAGGTCACTGTATCCATCAAACACAATGACTTCATTTGCGTGGTACTACTGTATGATGTAAGAGATGTATACATTAAATACGTCATCATAAGTAATTTATTGAATGTGTGATGGAGGAAATATCCATCGACAATGAAAACTACACTGTTCAGATCCTGAAACATTGTGCTAATATCATTGAAGACACTATACATTGCGACCTTTTTTTCATGACATGTTCAATGAATAATGCAGGTGGGATTAGAGCAAGCTCATACTTAAAATAATCTTGAAGATCATCAGCATTGTCTATTGTGTGTATTACTTTTTGAAAGAGAATGGTTATATTAACAGGAACTATATAGAATTGTGATGCTTGAGTTTATCGTTGCGGTTCTTGCGCTTCAATTTTACATCACTGAAATTGTGTCCCATTATAGTCTTCGTGGACCCAATCCAATATCCTAGCTTTTGTGGCAGTTTATTTTACCATCACTGACTATTCCAGTTGCAAGTGACATAATCCCCATATTTTCTAACAAAGATGGGTCAAACAGAAACCATTGTGAAATCTTTCCTAAATCTTCAGTATCTCTCACAATCCTCGAAGGTCGTACTTCAATGTGCTGCTAACTGTAGGAACTTCTAAATCAACAAAACTCTTTAACTTTAGTGTACATTTCACATGAAGCTGGCATGCCAAGAATCTACCGATTCAATACACTATCGGTTATCCCTCGCCTATATGTCAACTAAAATTTCCCCCACTCTTTATCTGTGCCTAAATCAAAACGTGGATTCCATGAACAAAGCTTCTTTCTTAGAACTACACGCCTGTGGAACTCTGTTCCGTCTTCCTGCTTCCCACCTGACTACAACTTGGATGTCTTCAAGCCCAACGTTAACAAATTCCTAATGAACCGCCCCCTTAAGTAAACACTTCATCAAATCTCCACACTAACGCACTGTACTTGCAATAACCCTTATCCCTGAGTGGCTTCCGAGCCTTGATAAGTGGTGACCACCGTGTATACAAAAAACTAGCCTGGGGTCTACATGGTGATCATTAGCATTTGTTCTCTAGTAAGATCTGACCATAGACCAACCCAATTTTTATTTCAGCGCCTCATTGTAAAAAGTCCTTTTTCTTTAAACTTGAAAAAATCTTCATCAGAAATACGCCGATTTAAATCATGCGTATCTTGCAAGTATAGATGCCATGATTTTGCATCAGCTAAATGACCAGTTGCATGAAAGGTTTAAACTCTTGAACACACAGTAAGTGTAATTCTCAAATTCTTAGTCTATGTTTTGTAGAAGTCACCATCTGAAAATACTGTATCCAAAGCTTTGCTGTTTTACCTCTTGTAGCAACTTCTTGTACATGCCTGTTATATTCCTTTACAATGTTACTCATGCTAGGTGATTCCTTTACAGATGTTGTAGTCATTTTTTTATTTTTGTATCCCTGCAGCATGTTTTGAATCTCAAGTTTATCCTCATTGGAGATTGTCGCATCTTCTAAAAGAAGTTGGCCCAATGCAGCGTGCGTTAAAAGATGTGCTCGAACAATTCTAACAAAGCTGTGTCCTGTCACCATTTTCTTTTCAGTAGACTTAGGTGCATAAACTGTTTCTCACACTTTTTCTAATACACTACCGGCCATGATCTATCCAATAGAGCCTATAAATTACAATAAGAGATGGAAACCACCAAGTCGCAATTAAACATGATCTAAAATTAACCTGTTTTCAGTAGAAGATAATATATCTCTTGCCTTCCAATATAATGGCCGGTCAAAATTAACACACGTCAAACTCTTATTCTTCTTTTCTACATGAGTCAGCCGCAAAATGTAACACACTATTTATTGCATCAGAAAAAGTTGCCTTTAAATTTAGGAAGGGCAAGAAGCAAATGGCCGTTGTATCAAACTCCTCACTATTATTGACAGCCTGCATAAATCCATTTCAGTGTAGAATATCCCCAAACTTCATCCACTTTCCACTTATCCATAGCAGATGACAAGAAGACATCGCAAACTTTTCACTAGGAAATGATGAAAGTTTCCTCAGATCTTTCAATATGACTCGTGAAGACTTTCACTGCTATAAATGAACACAAAAAAATTTCTTTTGCAGACGACATTTTTCTTAATCTTTCAATTATTTAATGTTTGATCATTAAGCTTGCTGGTGTTACATATTCAATGCCTTCCATGCAGTGAAATGTGTGAAATGCATCTATTGTATGCACATCGAAATCTGCATTGTCAAAAACAAACTGCATGAAACTACCAGACAAAATAGGAGTAGATTTAATGCAAGAAGCTTCAAACAGTTATGCTTCATTATTCTCAATTGAGGATCCTAATTTATGTAAAATATTCACGTGGAGTCTGGGTGCAAACTTCCTGTGTACGTAAACAGCTACTCTGAGTACAATAGGAGAGACAAATGTCTTTGGGCACAAGACTTGTAGCACTGAATGAGTTATAGCAGTGCACACCCTGTGTTTGCTATCAATATTTCCTTTTCCTCCTCCTTTTTTACTTAAATCATGTAACAAAATATGAAGAGAATTCAACATCATTAAAGTGTCCTTCTGGAGAAGAATAATTGCAGAGGTCGTACATCTTTGGCTTGATGTCTTCTTTAATAATAATAATGCTGTAGTTCTAACAATTCTCAATCGGTCTTCTTCCTCACTTTGCAACCTTTCATAATACCATGAATTAAATAGCAATTTATCTGGTGTTTTGCGAAAACATAACATTGGTGTCTTTTTGTCGAGAGTGGTTATAATTCATCACTTCCGTACTTTTCCTGTAATTTGGTTTTCATATAGCTTGCACTTTTCTTGCACGATTCGTTCTGATGCATTACATCTAGCAATTCCTGCAATGTAAATTGATAGCCATCACTGTCTTTTTTATTTTTACATTTATCACCACATATTAAGTTCCAGAGGCCACTCGAGAATAAGAGTTAAAGAGTGTACATTGGTGAAAAAGACAATACAATAGTAATCGTTAGAAGTGTAAATTTGGTAAGTTTGATTACTTAAGGAGAACAGCTCATCAAGAACGTGTTTACATTGGACTTAAAAACAGCCATATTGTAGCAGGTAAACGGAAGAGAGTTCCATAGGTGTGCAGTTCCAAAAATGTATGAATAAACTTTCTTGATGCCAGTTACAATATCTTCATCATCAGACCGTCCACGTTTTCCTAATGGATTTAAGTGCTGGTTTTTTATAGAACAAAAAACTTGGCACTACATGATCTATAGTATCTAACTTCTTCTGCAACCAATCCTTGGACACTACAATCGCTTTTACTTTTTTGACCCAGCTATCTTTACAATCATTTTCTTGCTTTCTCACAGCACACTAAAAACAAAATATACACTTTTTCTTGAAATCAAAATCAGTTTAAATAGATCTTTATTTCAGTTTAATAAGTGACTATGTTACCTCTTCGTTTTTTTTCTAATATCCGCTGTATTACTCTTTTCTTGTGTATTACTCTTTTCTTGTGTATTACTCTTTTCTTGTGTATTACTCTTTTCTTGTGTATTACTCTTTTCTTGCGTATTTTACATGCACTTGAACAGCTAATAAATAAATCCACTTTTGCCATTTATCATCTCCTCTTCAACAGGTGTCGACATGCCTTTCTTAACACAGACATTTCACCTTGTATTAATTGTTCTTCACAAAGTAGGCATACTTCATTTAGATCCGTGGTTCTTTCCATTTTTAAAGTATCATTATATTCTGAAATAAAAACAATAAATTAACCTTCTAGAAAAATACTATAAAGCTAAAACAAAAAAAATACAGATGCTAGTGATATCGAACCCATAGGGAATTAACAAAATCACGTCGGCATCAGCACAGTATTGAATACGGTTAAACAAAATTACTAGTCAGCGAAAATATGCATAGAACATGTCTTATAGAAAATTCAATTATGAATGTAATTTGTTCAAACAGTCTTCTCGCCAGATCAACTGTTTTCACGGAAATGGTGAAAAACAAATTTGGCGGCCATTTTTCAAGATGGCGGACGAGGCACAATGGAGATCGATGGAAACTTTTCATGTGTTATATCTAAGTGCTTAAAGAAGTCAGCTTGTTGTAAATTTTTTCATTTAGTTTTCCTAATTTGACTGGTATATTTAAATATCTGTAAATTTATTTAAGGCACCTCGTACAAGTGTCACATATCATTGACCCTACGTTATTGACGATTAATTTAGCTAGTATGAATTTTGACAATTGTCACAATAATGAGAAACGAAATCTGCTAAACAGAATGGTTCCCAGAAATGAATTACATACGGTTGAGTGAGGAGAAGCAGATTAAATTCCGTAGATTAAACAGAATAATATGACGACTGACATCACGTTTTTCAAGCTAAGAAAAACAAAGGTTTTCAAATTATTCTCTCTGTGAAGCCATGCGAATGAGACACCACCGATAATGCAGAAACTAGATAATATAAGCAAGATGCTGGTTCGATGTCTCTATCCATATGTGTCACTCATTTCAGTTAAGTTGGCAATATAAAATAAGAAGCCAATAATAAGCTAAGAGAACATTAGTTTTTATCTTTTGCCTTCATTTTTTTTCAAGTGAAACCTTGAAGAAAGCTCTTAACAAACGTCTCCTTGTGTCCTCTTTCGTCAAGAAAAGAAACTGATTTCTATAGCAACTATTAGTTAGAGAGAGTGAGGCTAGCTCTGCGCAAAACAGCTTCCGTTTTAAACAGTCTCACAGCGCAGGTCATTCAATATCGTTACGATGCTCAGATGATCTTCGTCGTTCACACGGACTAATTGTTTTTTGTTAGGATTTTTAATATTCAATAGTTTTTTAATCACGCCTTGGACAGAAAGATAGATATATGTCAACAGATGCAGCACGGATACTGCGTTTCGAAAAGAAGCTCATGAAATTGTTTTACGTTCGATCATACATAAAGAATAAATGAGCCCAAAGATAAAAGAAATATTATTCCTTTTATGTAATGTAACTTAATTAAAAGCAAAATCGATTAAATCGTGATTTTATGAGATATACGAGTGAAAGATTCGCTCGAGGATAACAATAATTAATATGAATATTATTTTTTGTCTTAACATAAACTTTTTTTTCATTAACACGGAATTTTATGCGTAAACTAAAGATGTTATGTATGAAAGGTCCTGAAGCAAAACAAATATAGGAGAATGTACGAATGCTTACTAGTGAATGCCAACTGAAGGGTTTGAATGCTTACCAAAGCATTTCAATGCCTACTGGAGAGTGCGAATGCTTACTGAAGGTACCATTGAAGAGGCTCTAAATGTCTTCTGAAAATGTATAATTGATTACTGGAGAAAGTTACAGTGGCTACTGTAACAGAGTCGCTGACGTTTGGTAAGCATCAGCAGGCGCATTAAAATATGTAAATGACCAAGCTGGCTGCGCGATGTAACGTCACAACAGAGATAAAGTGGCACAGGTGTTCAGAGAAGCACGTGTTTGAGTCGTGTTTGAGACGTAGAGTATTCGTAATGTGTTCGATGCTCGAAAGAGTAGAAAAGGAACGAGAGAAAGGACAAGAAAGATATTCGACAAACGAAAGAGTGGAAAAAGAAGGTGTTCGAGACACGAGTGTTTGGAGAAGCGGGATTGGAGAAAAAATACGTTGTTGGAAATACCAGATATAAAGTCTTTTATCAAAAAAAGAAAGGGGGTTGAGTTTTGTCCTCTTCTGTTGCGTGCGACGGAGTCTGCAACGTGTGGACCCCTACATTGTCTTCGTGTTAAAAAGTGTAACGCTACACTATTAGAGAAAGTTTAAATAACCGGAAAGAGTTTGAATGAGTACTGGCGAGAGTTTGAATGCCTACTAAAGAGAATTTGAATGCTTACTATAGATAGTATGTATGTCTATTAGTATCTATATTACAGACAGCTTGAATGCTCACTGACAAGTGCGTGGTTACTAGACATAGTTGGAATGTCTTTAGAGAAAGAGTTTGAATGATAATTGGAACTACTATTAGAGAGAATTTGAATCCCTACGAGAGAGTGTTTGAATGCCTACCAGAGAGAGTTGGAATGTCTTCTGTGAAGAATTTGAATGCTTACAGGAGAGAGATTGCATGTGTACTGCAGTCAGTCGGAATACCTTCTAGAGAGCTGTTGAATGCTTACTAGTGGAAGTTTGAATACCTAATCGAGAGAGTTTGAATGCGCACTAGATTTCCCGCCTAGTCTTTTCAGTCTCTCTGTGCAAGTGTTTTTCAGTGTAGCTGACATGAAACTAATTCATCTTATAACTAATCCCTGACTAAATATTGAAAATAAGATAGTATTCGAAACTCAAATGAGATTCTTTTGACACGGCTATGCATTGGAATACAGTGCCTTCTCCTAGTAATGTTCCTTCAAATAAATTCTTATTCTGGAGGTCCTGGATATGACCTTAAACTATATCCGATGGTGAGGCCCCAGCTTGCAGGCCTAAAGGAGTGTGAAGCCACCCTTTAATTGCCATTGCTCCCAGGTCCACTCTGACCCGGAGTGGTAGTACCTGTTAGGGTCCCATCTATGTGTTAAATAGAATACGACTTAAAAAACAAATATACTATATTAAAAAATCGTTCTTCAAAATCACCAGATTCGGCATTAAATAACCTGAAAAGGGTTGATATGCCGTAAAACAAAACAACCAATCAACTTATTCTGGAATCAAGCAGGGAATCAATGAGAAACCACAATAAAGACAAAACATGACATAGTTAATAGTGTTCAATTGGTGCAATGAAATATTGCGTTTTTCATTGTTTTACTACCACAACGTTTAAGAACTATATGAGAATATTAGTTAGATATTCAAATCTGACTTTTTAAGATGAGGATTGGTTATTCGTATTATTTGGATTCATCGCATGTTCTCATCTTGAGTTTCATTTTTATTAAAATTAATGTAACTTCCAATCTTCTTTGTGTGTATCTTGTCGAACTCGGAAATGTTTTTGTCGAATTCATGAATTTGGAAGGTGTGTAAAAATCACACTTAAGATGAGAACATAGTCCGATGAATCCAAATAATACGAGCTATGCATAGTATATGGAAATACAGTGCTATCTAAATCTGAATGCTAGTAAGATTTGCAGTCGAATGCAATGTTGCTATATATGTACACCGACCTTTTGTCAATAATAGTGTTGTTGTATTAGAATAAGGTGAGCGCAGTGACGTTCTTCGTGATGTCTATAATATTTGTGCTGGGGAGAAAGATAGTGAACATTATTTTAACTATGTGTTTATCAAGAAAGTTAATGCATTTTTATGAGTGTACAGTGAGGTAATATTGAAGTTGTTCAAGGTATTGGTTTTGTAATTGTATATATTTTTTATTTAGTTTTGTTTTTAGATTTATTATGTGTACGAGATAATGCTACTAAGTAAGGGGTGATAATTTTTTATTCTTTAAAAATTATCAACCTCCACATTAAACGCTTAAACAAAATAAATTTCTCTAGATCATAATTATCAGGATGATAGAAAACCTTTCACATATGATTTATCTAAAAACGAAATTTGGATACAAACTAGAGAGTAATAAATAATCATCTTAGTTCTGGAACTAACTTCTACTACGGACCTGAAATGGAAGATGTAAAGTCTGTTTAAAAAAAAGTCGCTGGAAAAAAAAACGGTTGGATATCTCACTCCTGGCGCAGTCCTTTACCGGTATTAAAGTCAAATCCGTCATAAAATGGAGTACTGCTTCCACATCCGAGCCGGAGTTGTTCAGAACATACTTTTCTACGCATACAGAATAAAAAAACTGGCTTCGAAATCTAGTAGACTATCTCCTTTTTTCCTCCTAACAACTTTTTTTCACAGAAGAGATACTGCGAACCTATCTCTGCTCTATCGTCATTTTCATGACATATGCTCGACTGAGCTCAAAGCTGTATCATCCCTGTCAAACATCCACAACAGATACTCATCTAGCTAGAACCGCTATCAACAATTTTCCCTACTCTCTATCGTGCATAAAACTAAATGCAAATTCCATAAACAAAGTTTCTTTTCTAGAACTGCCCGCATGTGGAACTCTATACCGCAGGGATGCTTTACGGCTAACTACAACATGGTCGTTTTCAAGTCCAATGTAAATGCTTCCTTATTGAGCAATCCTCTAAAATAATAAAATTCTACGCAGTTTCCACTCTTACCAATAATTACAATGTTCGTGTTATTTGGATTCATCGGACTAATATTCTTATCACAACGTTTCTGCCAATGTAACCTCCGACCTTCTTCAAGTGTATCTTGTCGAATGCGGGAACGTTTCTGTCGAACTCGAAAATATTGATGGAATTACAAACGGAACATATTATTGATTGATTTTACTGGGCCGGCAATGTTTTTCCTGGACGACTGTTCAGGAAAAACATTGCCGGCCCAGTAAAATCAATCAATAATATGTTCCGTTTGTAATTCCATCAATATTTTGGTGTTGGAGGTGTCCTTATTTTATTTTATTGGAGGTGTCCTTATTTTCTCTTCCTATTTCTATCCTTCTATCAACTAGTCTGACGTTATCCGCCTGATAGTCAGGGACCCAAACCTTAGATTAACCACCAAGGGGTTCGTCCTATCAGCAGGTGCAAAGTACTGGGGCTGCTGTATTTGGTGAATGGATTCTGGACCATTCAGTAGCTCCTGGTGGGACCTCTCCGCGCAATATAAGTGGATAATGTTGCGGCTTTTCCTCTAGATGGTTGCAAAAATAACTCGTTGTTCCTTTTTTTTCGGCACTTGTACAGTTTAATCAAGACATTAAAAAATGAAAATATCGAAAAAAGCTTATAATATCCGTTTTGAACTGAAGATCCCCGAAAAAAAAATTTCATTTAATTTGATCGAGTAGTTTTTTGTTTTTTTTTTTTTTTTACAGCGGATGTTGGTTGGTTGGTTGTTTTTGTTTTACGGCATATCAACCCGGGTTATTTAATGTCGAATCCAAAGATTTTGAAGAAATTTTTTTTAATAGAATATATTTGTTGTTTTCAAGTCGGTTTCTATTTAACCCATAGTTGGAACCCTAACAGGTACTATCACTCCTGGTCAGAGTGGACCTGGGAGTAATGGTAATTAAAGGGTGGCTCCACACTCCCCAAACCCACAAGCTGGGGCCTCACTACTGGATATAGTTTAAGGTCATATCCAGGACCCCCATATTGAGGGACTTTTACCGTCTGAAGGGGGGCAGTCGGTGTATTCTAATGCCCCACCGACAGGGCCTTTTACAGCGGAAAAACACGTTTTTATAACAGCACGTTGAAGGTAGATATCTTGGATTTTTTCTTAGTTTTTGTTGGGAGTTTTAAAATGCCACAGGGAGATAAGTCCACTTAAAGCGCCGACACTCCCTCCCCCATATTTAATACTAGCTTTTCTTTCTAAAAATCGAACCTTTTGCTCGGTATCATAACAAATTGTTTTTTTCACGGTAAAACAAAACCTACTTGATGAAATTAAGTGAATTTTTTATTCGGAGAACTTCATTCCATAAGAGATACGTACAATTTAAACTTTTTGCCGATATTTTCATTTTTTAATGTCTTGGTTAAACTGTACAAGTACCCTTTTTCTGCCGACTTTTTCCACATATCTTAATTCTCTACAATGAAAAATCTTAAGAAACGAAACAAGATTAAAACCCAGAACTCCAAATCCTCACTGGACCCCCACTACCAGGTCTCTTTCTCTAACATCAGAGATCTTGGTTCCATCTTTCCAGAGGTTGAAATCCAATTACAGGAGACTAAACCTGATCTATTGTTCCTGTGCGAAACTGGCATTGGGCCGACTGTTTCTTTAGATGAGTTCGGGATTAAAGGATACTCAAATTTGACATCAAAATCTGACCGCCAAAATCGTCTTGGGCATGGAATATGTACCTACATTAAAGATAGCTTTCCATTTGTTCGAGACATTTCAAAAGAAGATCTTAATTTGCCGTATATGTGCTTCAGAGTAGCACTTGCTCATAGTGCCGCGTTCATATTTTCCCTCTATCGACCCCATAACAGTGGAGTTACTATTATTGAGAGTATCTCTGAGAAAATTGACTACATTTTATCTACCCATCCCACGACTAACATTTACGTCTGCGAGGTAGCATACTTTTGTTCCGTCAGCTATGACTTGATAGAGATCCTAAGTAATTCGCAAATATATTTGTTCGGTCGCCGACACTGAGGATTGAACCTTCAACCTTTAGGAGAATATCACTTTTACAATTGATTTTACCCAAGTACTCTAACCACTCCGCCACGGGTTGTTTCGACGTTCTCTTAACACATATTAATCCTTATCCTTGAATGACATAAGGCCTTTATAAAAGATGAATCCCGTGTAAAAAAAAATCGAATAATTGTCTTTAAAGTATTTTATGGTCTGATCTATGCGTTATTTTAGTAAAACCAAATAAAACAGTTTTCTCTGCAATTAACTGTGCACATTTACCGATTCAAATAATCTCACGAAGCAATAAAAATGTTTGATAAAATACAGAATATAAATCCACTTAATTCTGAGTCAGTTCATTTGGATTATTTGGATTATTCTGATTATTTTCTACATTGAATTTCGAGCAGAATTATTTATTCAATCAATGTATACACTGGATTGCATCCACGTAAAGATTTTCGAGCTAGGCACATGAAGAGGATCGATACTTACATTAGCGCAAACGTTCTGTAAATAACATCTAAGATAAAAATAGTAGCGTGAATAATCATAAAAATAGGCTATCCCCTTCTAAAAGCTCCCGAAATACAATTGCCATTAAAACACAAGAAACAAAATCTTTCAATTTAAAACAATGATCTTGCTTCGACATTGTATAAACATTGCAAAAAGGGTTTACTATATATGTACGTAATCATCATCAGCAGCAATTAGTCGTACATTAATTTTGTCGTACATTAATTTAGTAAGACATATTTAATAACACCGTAGTAAAACCTTTGATTAAGGCCTTTATGTAATTAGCAGTGTTACATTGTTGGCTCCCGGTAAATGCATGGTAGCTTGCGGGCTTTGGGGAGTGTGGAGCCACCCTTTAATTACCATTGCTCCCAGGTCCACTCTGACCCGGAGTGGAAGTACCTGTTAGGGTCCCAATTATGGGTTGAATAGTAACCGACTTGAAAACAACAAATATATTCTATTAAAAAAATTTTCTTCAAAATCTTTGGATTCGGCATTAAATAACCCGAAAAGGGTTGATATGCCGTAAAACAAAAACAACCAACCAAAAAAAGTTGCAGCTCACGCAAACCATGAAAACCGGAAGTTTAAGACTAAAGTTTCGCCCTCATTTGAGCTCATCAGTTGAACATTCGGTTATGAGGTCAAATGAGAGCGAAACTCGGGTCCCGATGATTGATCGTAGCTGGAATTTATATTTTAGATATAGTATACCTGGGCCAACCAATGCAAATCAAGAAAATTCCAACGGTGTTTGATTTGCATTGTGTGTGTGTGTGTGTGTGTGTGTGTGTGTGTGTGTGTGTGTGTGTGTGTGTGTGTGTGTGTGTGCGTGCGTGTGTGTGTGTGTGAGTGTGGTTTTAGCTAAACAAACGAACGTACATACATACAGACCTTTGTTCTTTATATAATAGATTAAAGAAGTCGCTCACGTAATTATTTGCATCACGACTACTGCTGATGCAATGGCTATATAACGGTTAAATACTCTATTGCCTCGCAAGCATATACCTTACGAAAGGAAGACAATATTTGAGAATATTTGATGTGTTACATATGTATTTACGTACGTTGTTCCATGCACATAATTCACTCGTAAATTAATTAAACAACTATTATGAATTTTAGAACAGATTTTTGTTGTTTGTAAGTTTGGCTATATTTAGTGTTATTTTGCTTTTAAACAGGGGTAAAAAGGGATAGCACCTTTTCGAGAAATTTCTGATAACTCCTGATATTTGTAAAATTTAAGAATAGGTACTAGATATCAATAACTATTCTCCAATTTTCAGATGATGAGGAATAGTTTCACGAATTTTAAGAACAACCTCTCAATTTGAAATTGAAATGTTTCAGATTTTCATTGAATTTGATACATACTCATTATACACTAAACTACCAAGATTTCAGTAATTTAAATCTGTTCTTAAGACCCTTTAAGCTTAAGTCTTAAATTTGATACATTCTCTAATGTAATGAATTTTGATAAAAATCGAAATAAGTCTTACAGATATTATTATTTGTTTTTTTTTATTTTAATTTTCGCAAGAGAACAAAAGTATCAGGAGATAATTGTTTTCGAAATTAATTTTATCCGTTCTGAGGAAAATATTATTCATGTATGTATAACATAACACAACAAACTACAATAAATAAAATTCCCTACAATGTTATATCGCGGTCTGTATAACCAGCGTGTATATATATATATGTATATATATATATGTGTGTGTGTGTGTCACCATCTTGCGTTATGATTGTATGCGAGTGTATATACGTGCCAGTTTGTATTATAGTAAGGTTCTTTTCTGTATGTTTAATGTCACTGACCATCCGGCTTCGTGAGGACGTTTACACACGTAACAGTTTATAGACAGTTGTTTTACAAAAATACCGAACATCTTTTTTCTGGTTCCACATCAGACAAAGGGACACATAACTTCTTGAATAGTTCTTGGACGTGCTGTCCTGAAAGTGAAGATACTTTTCGTCAGAAGTAACTCATAAAGACAAAGTCCTATTTCATATACATCATTTATTCCCCGTTTGTGACTTTCCTCGCAGTTGGCACGCTTTTCTCTCCCATTCACATCGTCGCTAGTTGGTCCATAAATGGTTCCTCGGACCCAGAGACTAAAATCTATTCCGAGCCCACAACTTACTGGCTCCTCTCAATCCATTTCGATCTGTTAGACGACTTTCTCTCTGACTACGTGTTTATTTTTCTTCTTTTTTTTACACTCACCCTCAAACCAAACAAGGCATATCGCCACTTGAACGTAAGAGGCTACAAATTGGGACCATACCTACGAAAAATTAACAAGATGTTGGTTTACGTTACATTTGAATTTTTGCATATCAGTACAGTAAGGGAAGCAGGTAGCAGGAAGGGAATTCCAAAGTCTTGCTGTTCGAGGGAAGAAGCTTATAGAGTAGAAATCTTTCTGGCATTTAGGGACCTCAACAGTGAAGGGGTGTAATTTTGTTGCTAAGCGGATTTGTCGGGAATATGTACGTCGAGGGGGCACAAGTGCAACGAGTTCATCAGAGTGCATTCACTAAAATACTTGCAAAACATTGCACAGGGATGCGACATTGCAGCGATGGGATAGGGGTTGGAGCTTAGTTGATAAAGCGAGACCTATATATTGGAGACTCTTTTGGGGGCCCTATTCAAGAGGAAGAGACTAGTAGTAGATACACCAGCCAAGATATGCATAAACGAATGGTGACTGTTGATACTCTCAGGTGTGAATAGTTTTCTAGCAGGATAGAGGGATCCGACCTTACTTGCAGCAGCCTTCGCAATGCCCTCAATATATTTATTCCAGTTCATATTGCCTGTGAATGTTGAATGTCGAAGAGTTTGAAAGGGGATATTTCAGGTAGAGTATTATTTGTCATGGATATTTATGGTTGGAGAGGCTTCTTGTAATTGTTAAAAGAGAGCAGCTTAGTTTGACTAGCATTGAATGTTATCATCTATTTACGGCCCCAATTCTACTATGGTCTTGGGGTCATTTTCTTAGATTTGTGTACATCCGCTGTTCCCTTGTGTATGTTATAAAGCATTGTATCATCAGTCATTATACTAATCTCGGACACAATGTTATCAGAGAGGTCATTAATGAATAGCAGGAATAATAGTTATCCAAAGATCGATCCCTGGGGAACTCTTGCATTAGTGTTATGCTGTTTGGATGAACCTCACTTAATGACAACCTGGATGATCCTATTATCTAAGAAAGATCTAATTATATTTAGTAATAATTTGTATATTAACTCTTTCCCTGTTCTCTCTTACGTCACCAACCACGTTGCTCTTTGTTTAGGTAAAACCTAAATGTATTTGTTTATTCTAATTTTTGTTTATGCAATTACATTTTCGTCTTGTTTCTTATTTATTGGTTCCCCGACAAAATAAGGGCGAACCTGTAAATTCAACCTCGCCCGTTTGCCCGTTTAATAACTACGCCTTGGAATTGTTTTTGAAATTTTGCACAAACATTAAACATGATATGAGTAAAAATGTAACAGAACGGATTTTCCGGGGACACTCCGGTTGTCCTCCTAGGGGTGCCTTTCGGGTTAAAATGCCTAAAATTGATACTTTTGTGCTTATTAAAAAAAATTGATGTCTTGGATTTTTATAAAACTTTCTGAAAAGTTGTAACTAACTGATTTCTATATAATTTTGTTTGTCTATACTTCGCGATGACACTTGGGTGTGGCTCAGGGGCTCTTTTAGGGCTAATAAAAACACTCCATTTTGGGGACTATTTTACCATATTTTCTGAGTATGTCTATTTAGCAGTTTTCCATGGTGCTGAACTCAAATTTAAATATTTTAAGGCCTTGGAGACTTTGGGGGCTTAATGGAGGGGGGGGAATGATGGACTTAGTTATTTCTTTTCTTGCATCTTGCAGAATTCAAATTTACATATGTTAAGGCCTAAAACTGCACATTTATTCATTTTCACCAGGATTTGACGTCCCCCTGGTGACTTTTGGGGCGAAATGGTTTGGGGGGGGGCAAATGCTGAACTTAGTCATTTTTTATGCATCCTTCACTGTGCATTCACGGGGGAATATGAATGCTTCATTTGTTATTTTTAAAAACTCAAAATCTGTTTAACAAAAACTTTTTTTTTCTATTGAAATCCTCTTAATTTTTATATTCTTTATTTCTATATTTCCTATTTAATAACAATCTCCCACTTTTGATTCAATTAAGTCATCCAGCGTTTTTCCGGGACACCAATATTCAACAACAAAATCAGTAAAAATATTTTAAGATATTGGCATAATACTATTTATATCCAGTGACTCAGATTCTGACATACAGAATTTAAACAGCTAACATTTCCCACTAGATGTTATTCGCCTTCGGGCCAAGATCAAAGTGAAGTATCAAAACTATTCAAAATGCCTACAGAGCAAGTCGCTTCTTTGGGACAAATTAGAACAATGGGTTCTTCAACGTCCGTGTGAAGGAGATTTGGGAATACTCGACTTGAGGTGTCATCGAGACGCTGATAGGCTGGCCTTCTTAAGCCGAACCTTACAGAATGGTCTGCGTGGAACCCCACCGTCCATGCCGCTTTCCCCGACCTTATCCTCGACCACAAGGTCGCGGCGTGTCGAAAACCGTGGAGCGACACACAGTTCTTGAGAGAGTGTAGGACCGCGCTAAGGAACCTCCCAAATTCCAGCGACGTTTCACGGCTAACTAAAAAGGAAATATATAAGGAACTAGTAAGGGGGCCGCCAACGACCCATTCGTCGAGCGTCTGGGGATGTCGAAGGCCATACTGAAAAGTGCCGAACTTGTGAGGTCGTAGGGTTTCCCCGTTGTAGGATCCTAGCCGAGGAAACGCCAGAACACGCATTCTTCGATTACTGATCAGGATCTGGTCCTCTTCATCAAGCTGAAGGTAGAGTTCACATGTGACAGGAAAAGATTGTACTCTGAAGCCTTTGACCGAAGATGGATAAAGATAGTGGGTCTGTGCGTGCGTAGAAGTGCCAAGTTGGTGTTCGTGTTCTCTGGCTAAGCATGGCGCACACGGTTTCAGATTCTGCAGGACTCCAGAACCCTAAAACAAGTGTTTAGATTAGGTTCTTAGCTAGTCGAGTGCGTGGCCTCCTCCATCCCTGATAGGGAACCTCCAAGATGCCCACAACCGATACCTTCTTTTTCATCCCCAGCTACCCCAATAAGCAAGCTGGAAAACTTCACATACACACAATCCAACCCCAGTTTCTTTGATCTTGCCTAGAATTTCAGCCCCATATAGAGAACGACTTGCTTGTTTTCGGTCAACACTAAGCCGGAAAACAGTGGGCATTTTACCACCTAGAGTGGGTTGGGACGGTCTCAGCAACACTTTTTATATATTTTTGGACTTTTTCCCCCAACCCAAGCCAATGAAATAAAATTAAACAAACGATATTTTTTTAAATTTATGTTTACTAATTTATTTTATTGTTTATTATATAAACACACACACACACACACACACACATACAGGATATGATTTGGGAATCTTAGGTAGGACGCCCCCCTCCCGGTCTTCTTTAGGTATTGTGGTGAATGGGAACTTTAGTCAAGCATAGACTAGCAAAGGTACAATGACGAGAATGACCACAGACACCCCGTCTCCAATTTTTGAATGGCCTTGTGCCTAATTTTTTGCTTATTACTGTTTTGTTGAAAACTTTTCAGAGTAAATAAAAAATATATAACTCAAAGTGTAGTATCTTTTCTTCAGATGCTGCACTTCAATTTCTTGTTCTTTGTTAGTGGAGGAGAAATCCTACGCGACGGAGACAATTTTTATTTTTGTTCCTTTTCTCTACGCCAAAAACGATCGTGGTGTCATTGTAAGTAGGAACACTCTGGCGATAAACTGTCTACAAATGGTTTCACTGCTGCTAGCAAGACTTCCTGCTCTCCAGTTCTCACTAGCCTTCTCGTTTATTGTGTTACTACACGATTGTTTAAATATCAATTCAATCAATAGATAAATAAATAAATCAATCAATTAATTAATCAATCAATAATCAATAATCAATAAGGGTTTTATCACTCAATGAGGAACTTCTCCCTGGACTTTAGCCAACTAATTAACCGAGCTATTCGCTGCCACGTGGGGCCCAATTTCCAATGCCAACCTATTTAGAACAAAGAGATTTTTAACACTCTCTATTCTAGTGCTGTGCCGTTTGCTGTTGGGAACGGTTACTCGAGAAGTACTGGAGACCGACGGTCGTTTCTTATTCTTGTACGTCATAGATCTAGTGTTTTGCCATACTCGCCACGCTTTGCCTTCAGTTTTGGCGAGGGCGTTTAACCCATACCTGGACGAGTTTGCTAGATGGCCGTTGGCACTTGGTTCTCGTCCGCCCTTAAATATGTATTGGTTTTAGTTCTGCTGGGTGTCTAGCCACCCTCTTGATGAGGGGTGCCGGTTTAATTGCCGACGGCTCGACCATGAAAAGGTGGTACTGGTTTACATGTTACTAGTAACATTCTCATGAATGAACTGACGGCATAAATATCCATTACTTCCTTTTTATTTTTATTTTCTACTTACTTGTATGAGGGTGTGGGGATGTATATGCGTATGTTTTTTCTGTGGTTACTTCCATAAGTGTGTGTATGCGTGTGTTCTCGTGCGAATGAGAACGTGTGTGTGTGTGTGTGTGTGTGTGTGTGTGTGTGTGTGTGTGTGTGTGTGTGTGTGTGTGTGTGTGTGTGTGTGTTGACTTATGACTTATAGGTTGTATTTTGTAGTTTAAATAAGCGTTGTCTAGCGTCTGTTTTTGGCAGGAGAACTGTTATTAACTCTTGATTTTTAGATTTTAATTTTCTATTATGACTTTCGATATACAAAACGGGAAAAAGCAAAAAAAAAAAAAAGAATAGGAGAGGGGAAAAAGAAAAGGGGCGCTAGAATGTCAGGGTGCGTAGAATGGCAAGAGAGAAAAGGAGAAAAGGAGGCTGATATTGAAAGAAGGTTATTTAAGAGCAAGGATTGGCGTTAGGTGGTGGAGAGTTGCGGGTGTATACCTTGCTTCGCGGAGCCTAAGGTCAGACACTAAAATTAAACCCCAAAGTGGAATGAATCTGGTGATTTATATTACAGTCGGCTTATTGAAATTGTAATCTAATGCTTGGTGTGAATAAGTAAGTGTTGCAGTTTAATTAGAAGTAGGAAAACTTATATTTGTGTGGAGCAGAAGAAACCCCCCAATCCTATTCCATGTCTCTTATATCCAATATGTTATACTCACACTTTAGCTTACACTACCTTCATTACAATAGCCCTCCAGCTTTTCCTACTTCCACCTCTATCCTATTTACTCTCCATCCAAATATTTCTTTCCTAATGTATCGATCGTTAGACGTCGCGCTTCTTATTTGTTACCTAGCACCCCCTCTACTCTTCTGATAAGAAGTATTAGGCTTCGAAATACCTAGGTATAAAGAGCATTTCTATCCTTTACTCCTATTGATGTAATGTATTTATTGGATTCATATCATGAAATTTATATGCACTAGTATATATATTTTAGTGATGATTTTTTCCTTTTTCCTTTTGTATCTTAGCTCCACCTTACATGTTGATCTTTTTATTATCTCGATAAATCTCCATTTAAAGAATTCTTCTCATTTTTCGTTGTTGCCCCCATATATATATATATATATATATATTTATGTGTGTGTGTGCGTGTGTGTGTGTGTGTGTGTGTGTGTGTGTGTGTGTGTGTGTGTGTGTGTGTGTGCGTGTGTGTACAAAAACCTCTGGCCTTAATAGAGAGGAGATTAAAGCTTACTGCTTTGGTTTCAAATGATCTGAACTAAATGCAATGGGAGACTTGATTCCAAATATTTCTCATATGTTATGTCTTACCTCTTCGGGAAATAGGGTACGATTATGAATATCTCTAGTATCAAAAAAAAATCCCTTATACAATGTGAAATTTACTTTATGTATAAAAATCAAAAAAGGGAGATAAAACATATGAGAAATATTTGGAATCAGGTTTCCCTTGTTGTTATTTCAGATCATTTGAAAACATAGCAGAACGCTTTAGTCCCCCTCCATCAAGGCCATAGGTTTGGGGGAAATATCAGATATTTTGTAATTCATATGCAAAACTAGAAAAACAAATGACTATGATTGAAACATTTTATGACTGTAAAAAAGTGCCAAAAATAGGCTGTGGATGATCCCCGTAATGTGTAAAAAAAGAACCTATATTTTTAAACCAATAATTATGTCGAAATTTGCCTACATTTGTATATATAGTGTCCTGGCAGGCTGGCTTCAGTTTTGCTGTTTATGGATGAATTTTGCTTAGGGATTTTTTGCTTGGTTGTTTCCTCTGTGGCCTTGCCAGGCCACTAATATAGAAATATATCGATATGTTTGTGTGCATTGCAAACAAAACGTTTCCATGTTGTTATTTTATATATTAGAAAACTATTAGGTGTTTATTGTAGAGCAACTAAAGTATGAAGTGTCAAGAATGTTATTTAAAATATAAATATACTAGCAGGCTACCCGACGTTGCCCAGTTATACGCATAAATATCATGTTTCAATTCATACAGAAACTGAGACATGTACACGCGAGTATTACATTTTTTCTAAACAGCCCACTTCTAGTAAGTAAAAAAAAAACTTACTCGAACTGAGATCGAAACCAAAAGACCGTGAGTCAAGTATGACACGTTCTCTAAAAAATGTTTTTAAACCGACTTGTATTTAACATAAGAAATCTGTAATGTGAACCATTCGCGCATGCGCAATCGTGAAACAGTTAGCAAACAGAGAAAAATCCGACGACTACCACGTATAAAATTTTTAATTTTGATCTCTTAGCAGCCCCTTTTTTTGCCAGATGAAAACCTTTTTTTTATTATTACATTTTCACCCCAAGCAAGGCACATTGCCACTTTGATATAGAGAACTACTATTAGGAACACAGGCTACAGCGGTACTAGGTGGGGAGTTGGGCAGCAAGATGTCGATTCACGTTATACTTGAATTTTTGCATGTTAGTACAGTTGGGGAAGCAGGAACCTGGAAGGGAATTCCAAAGTCTAGCGGTTCTGGGGAAGAAATTACTTTTTCCACATGTGAAGAACTTCTATACTGAATTTCAAGTCTGTAGATTAACGATTCGTAGAGTATATAGGTTGAGAAGTGTCCTCACACACATTCTCGCTTGTATACATGTTCAGATGATATGCATATATAAAAAGCTAGGGTATGTATGCGCCTGATATTATATCTGTTTTGTGATGGGTCGATTGGTTGATGAGAATAACGTATGAGTGAGGTCACACGTGGCAATTAGTCTTGTCAAATGTAGGCTAGTCTTATAATGATAGTTGAATGTAAACGACATAAATTCAATAAATCGAATTACAGGTCAGATGGCAAATGTTGGTGATGAATGAAAGGATGGATATATTTCTAAAACTATAAAATTTCAAAGAGAGTTGGGATTTAGCCGCGGCATACAGATTGTCGAGAAGGCGAAGGCGACGCAGGTGTTTCTAAGGTCGGACACGTTGTCGAAATCGAGGAGTGCGTCTACTCTCGTATTTTCTATTTTTAAGATGCGGCGACCGTTTGTAATTGGGAACATTTTCCAATTATTAGAGCTGAGCAAATCCTATCTTCCATTCTTTTCTATTTAATTGAAAAGTAACTCTAGCTATTCAATTGACTACGATCAAACAGATACGGAGACGCCACCTCGTTCAGTCGTAATTTCCTCGTGTATTTTTTTTTTTTTTACATTGAGAATACTCTTTTTTAAAATCCCGATAGAAATTCGCTATCATTGCGAAGATGCCATTTTCTTTGAGAATATTATTCATACAATTTTGTATTTGTTTGGATAGAAAAAAAAAGCAGAAAGATATTAAAGTTCTGAATTTTTTAGATGAGGGTTGATTGTTTATATTACTATAATTGATCGGACTATTGTTATCTTTTGAGTTATTTGGCTATGACATATTCTTTTCATTGTTTTGACTCTCGAGTATATATCAGACACAGTTAGACACAGTTAAGCAACCGAGAATCACATCACTCTATATAAAAGCATATAAGATATCAACGGATACACAATCGAGAGTCCAAACAATGAAAAGAATATGCTGTTGTCCTTGCCATAGTTATATAATGGAAAGATTGTATTTTATAAAGTGAAAAATGTTCATCATCGTTATAATCATGGTGTCATCACTGTTGTTGTCACCATGATCATCGTCGTCGTTGTCATCATCATAATAATTATCCTCATCGCTATAGTGATCATGATCAACATCATCGTCGTCATCAACATCGTCGTCGTCATCATCATCACCATCTTGGGTTGAACGGTTTCAGAAACTTTTTTCAAACTAACTTTTGGCCAGTTTATAATCATCTCTGTTTCTCTCAACTTTATCCTCATCACTTCCCTCCGCTCAAACCAAGGGTATAAACTAGTCGAGAAATACAATCGAAGTCTCTTGTTCAACATAGCCTTATATGCCGTCCAGAGGTGATACAATCGACATCCCCTAAGTGTTAGGAATTGATTAAAAATGAGAAAACCTATAAGAAAAATAGTTATTCAGCGGAACAAAAGTATATGAAATAATATTAGTAGAAAGACAACTGGTTCAGCAAGGAACACAAAGGCCATCTGAAATAGGATTGTTAATCAAGGTGTGGCCGTAACTGAGACAAAAGAACGGACATAGAGATTAAAGTATTTCGAGTTCGGTTACAGTCAGTTTTACGAGTGGTGTGAGTTTTGCGACCATTGGGGACGGGGGTCGACATTTTATAGTTGGGATATATGACGATAGGTTGCAGCTTGGACCAGATCGATAGAGCTTTTTTATCTATAAGAAAGAAAGACTATTTTAAGGTTCGGATGTTTTCGATTTTCGATACTTTTCGGATGAATTTCGGTGTAAAACATATCTAAGAACCCTGCCAGACAGTAAATTAACTTTGCGTGAATTTCAAAAGATAAGTTCAGCCGTTTCGGAACCTATGAAGAAGGAACACACACACAAAGTGACTTTATATAATAGTATATATATATTTGTATGTGCGTGTGTGTGTATATATATATGTGTGTGTGTGTGTGTATATATATATATATATGTGTGTGTGTGTGTGTATATATATATATGTGTGTGTGTGTATATATATATGTGTGTGTGTGTGTATGTGTGTCTGTGTGTACGAGAGTTTTCACATTCTTCTATAATTTTTTTACATGTAGACACTTTGAGTTAACATATTTCAACATTTCCCAATTAAGTAAAGTGCTATAACTATAGTGTCATCAACAAAATGCTATAAATACCACTGGAATTATTGATTTTCCTATATGACAAATTCTTGGAATGTCTATTTCAAGAATTTTCTGTTGTGACATATTTAAGATCTTCAGAGCTCCATTACACTGTTCAAAAACTGTCGCGTCATCCGAAGTACATTTCACTCGTATGGTATCTAATATCTCGGCGAGGATCTTTGGTTGGTATGTTGATGCATATAGCACCATATAATGCTTACAATTCCTCTGTGCTGTGTAACCTGATCTACGTGACGTCTACGCCAATTTCTTGCACCAAGATTTATTGTGCTTACCTTATCATGCAGACATTTATATTGGTAGATTCCAATGTTGCGCTTAAGGCAATCTTTTGCTTGTATGAAAGCCAAATACGTCATAAGATAGAGTACTGTTAACACGTTTAATGAATAATTATTAAGAGTATCCTTACTTGTTTGGGCATATATACGGCATAGTCGGTTTGACATACCGGTTCTCGTCAGATCACCGAAGTTAAGCAAAGTTGAGCCTGGTTAGTACCAGATGGGTGACCATTTGGGAATTCTAGGTGCTGGATGTGTTCTTCGCTTATCTCGGCATTTGTTTCCAGTCTTCTTGTACATACACTTCACTTGCCACTGGTATTTAACAATGCCGACTCAGAAGAGGTGTGGTTGGAGATTGCGCACCACCTGCCACAAAAATTTCACGCGCAACCACCCCTTCGTGGGTATCCATAGTCTCTTAAAGGAGCCCTTTTATATTTGTCTGGGCAGGATTTAAAACCGGCATCTAAAACTAGTGGGAGAAGCCCGTTTTCCTACCCTACAGAAGAGCCGTAGCGAGTCTATCCTTGCACTATTATTATTCTCATAGCAGCTGCTCGACTGAGCTTTTCCTTATGTCTCCTTCTATAGAACATTCACGGCAGTTATTCGCCAACCACTGCTAGCAATTTACCTTATTATCTCTCCACGCTTAACGTAAATTCTATAATCAAATTTTCTTACAACTTCCCGTATGTAGTACACAATACTTCCAGATTGCTTCCGAGTTGACTACAACATGGTCATTTTTAAGTCTAGAGTGAACAATATCGTGTTGACCCTTCCTCTTAAACAACACACTACCCAAGTTCCACCATTATCAATAACGATGGAGTTGTCTCATCGGCCACTTTACATCCATTAACCATTATCCTCGAATGGCTTTCGGGCTGTAATAAGCGGTGACAATCCATAATAAAAGACTTAATACAAGATAGCGATTTCTATTTATATATTCGTTAGTCAGTTATTCCGTATATCTCACTATTTTATTGATCTGTCATTCCATTAATCGTTTTTCTTAAGCTTCGTTCTTTTGAATGAATACGAATTTTTTCTGTATCACACTTATATTACCGTCAAAATATCCACTATTATCTAAATTGATGCATCCCCCCCCCTTGCATGAAAAACTTATACCTAGAGGTCGATTTTATGGAAATAGAACATATAACTTCAACTGCCTGACTGGATGATTTCATAACTACAGAACGGCTACTACTGTTAAATAACAGGGGGCTCATATTGGGACACGTTAACGGGAACTCAGAACAGATGACGATGATAAGAGAGACCTTATATCTTTTTTTTTACATGGGCATCACCACTTATCAAGGTCTTGAGGCCACTCGAGGATAAGGGTTAAAGAGCGTACAGTAGAAATTGGACAATATAGTAATCGTTAGTAATGGAAATTTGGTGAATTTGTTAACTTATATGGAACGGCTCATCAAAAACTTGTTTACGTTAGACTTGAAGACAACCATATTGTAATCAGCTGGAAACAAGAAAACAGAAGACAATTCCATAAGCGTGTAGTTCTAATAAAGAAGCTTTGCTCATGGAATCTACGTTTAGGTTTAGGCACAGATAAAGAGTGGGGGAAATTATTGATAGTGATTTCTGCTAGACGGGTGTTTCTTATTAATTTTTGGCGAGAGGGACCATAGATTGGAGTTCAGCCGAGCCATGAAAATAACGATAAAGCAGAGACAAATTCGCAACATTTCTTCTGTGAGATAGAGGTTGCAGAGAAGAGAGAACGACATCCCCTACGAGGCTACGAAGTCTATTTTGAACTCTATCAAGGCAGGATAAGAGATAAGTCCTTTCTAGCAGCTCCTGCCCAGATGTGGCAACAGTGCTCCATCCTTGGACGTACCTGGCTCTTATATAGATAGAGAATTCATCAGCAGTGAATTATCTACTGGATCGATAGAAGGATCCCATCATATTTCCAGCGGCCTTGGCAACGGATTTAATGTATGACTATTTAATATCTGACTGAGATGATTATTGGGGACTTCATATTATTAATACAGGCTGCATGATATGATGCAACATTTCTTATATACATATAGAGGGGGGAGATACTTCACTTATGATGATGGTGTGGACGACACGTAATACTTTGAAGCGTTATACAAAGTTCGTTACAAGATGATAAAACACATTTACCTTTTCTGGTTGTGAGAAATGACGACACGAGACAACAGTTACAACATAGTTGGTTTCTTTATTCTTCAATCCACCGATCGGTGACGTCAGGAATTCACACTTGAATCTACATGGTCTAATCTTCTACCTTCGCTTCTAAAGAGCTCTCCTCTCCAACTGACTATCTCTCATCAACTCTTGACTCTCAACGCTTGGCTGATCTACTGACTTCTAACTCCGAACCCTCAGATTCCTATATTGAGAAATATCCTTTGTTTATGACGTCAGAAGTGTGGTTTTCAAACGTGACTAATTTTCACGTGGCTTTACATATGTTTGTCAAAACACACTTTTGGCAAACAAAAGAATCCTCAATTCTAATTCTAACCTATTTTTAAACAATATATTTTAACTCGTATTGTGCATTCATTTAACTGACATATTTAATATCTAGATTTCTAAAAGAATGGACAATCGACTCTTTTTTCCGACATAAACAATATTTAACAATTTCTAATAGAATTAACAATGAACTTAATTTCTAACATTCAATTTTCCATCATCTTTAACACTTGTCTACAGGGTTCGATTCTAGCCTTATCCTAATATCATTTTCACTTATCTAGTATGTCTTCTTGCATGATAAGGGGACAGCCCTTTCATGTAACATTACACTACCCCCCCAATGGATTAACACTAAACTATAGTACAATATCGGCGTTAGATATGGAAGTAATAGTATAGCTTAAGGTTCAGATAGACAGATACCAAATTTCCATTAGTAATATTAATAGTTATGTAAAATCTATATATCTATAAAAGTGAAATTGTCTGTCTGTGTGTGTACATTTTCCTACCAAACTACTCTGTCAATTTTCAGTCTACAGACTCGAGATTTGACATATATGACAAGAGTATGGAGATTTAGGAAAATCTTTTTAATCGAGTTTCGACCAGACATTTGGCTGTCAAGGGGTAAAAGTTCAACGATTTGATTGTTTATAACTCTACCAAACTCCTCCGCCAATTTTGAGTCTAAACACTTGAAATTTTAGATGTAGGTTACTTGGACATCGAGAAAAGTGTTTAATTTGATTTGAGCCGAAAGTGATAAATGTTAAGGGCTTAAAATTGGGGTCAAATTTTTTTTTAAATTTGACCTTTGCGGTCTCTACCAAATTAATCAGCCAATTTCTGGTCTAAACATTTGAAATTTTACATAAAGTGTATTTAAACATAAGGCATGCTTTTTAATCGCTTTTTGGTCGAAATTTTGAGCTGCCAACGGGTCAAAGTTCAAGAGATTTAACTTTTGCAGTCTCTAGCAAACTATTCAGCCATTTGTAAATTTTACATAAAGGGTATTCAGACATGCAGCTAGCTTTTTAATCAGTTTTTGGGCGAAGATTTGACTGCTAAGAGATCTAAGTTGAAATAGTTTACCTTTGTAGACTCTACCAAACTCCTCCGCCAATTTTGGGTCTAAACATTTTAAATTTTATATGTAGGTTACCGTGACATGAGTCAAACTTTTTAATATATGTGTGTGTGTGTGTGTGTGTGTGTGTGTGTGTGTGTGTGTGTGTGTGTGTGTGTGTGTGTGTGTGTGCTGACACTGACACTGACACTGTTATCTTTTCTTAACCAGTCCATTCTTTGGGAGCTTGTCTACTACTGTAAAGTTCTTATGAAAAAAAAATTGTACATAACATATGGATCCACTGAAAACGAAATAAAAACATAAAACTATTCTTGGCCAAGTTCCAATTTCATAAAACAATGATAATCGATAAAATTAACATTTTTATCTGATAATCTTCTTTTAAGCTGGTAAACTGTTTTTATTATTTATTCCTGTGTTTAATTGATTTTTTGTTTTGTGTCTCCCCTGCATTTCATTTTACGACATATCATAAATTACATATATACCAACAAAAGTACCCGTCGTTGACTGTGTTCAAAAACAGCCTATAGAAAATGGACTCTGATTTATGAAAGTATGATTGGTTATGAAAAGGAAGGCTTGTAAAGAGATAGCTCCGAATTTGGGGGTATCAAAACCAAAGCAAAATATGATGAAAGTAAAAATAAAATAGATAAACCCCATAATTTATTATACCATACCTGTTCACACTGAAACACTTATCACAATATTCTGTGGATCTATATTAAAAAACATTGTTAAACTTTATGATATATTTCTTTTCTATGGAGGTCAGGTGCGAACGAACACCTCATAAGTTTATTATACCATATTTCTTCAAACTGAAACATAATTATCAAAGTATACTTACGCAGATAGATATGAAAAGTCTTTATTAAAGTGTATGCCTATTTCCATTCTATGGAGGCCAGGCGCGAACGCAGACCCCACAATTTTATTATACTATCCCTATCAAAGTATTCTTATGTACATCTATATCAAAAACACTTGTAAACGTTTTTTTTTGTTGTTTAATTTTTAAATTTTTTATTTCCATACTTTGTGGACCAGTCGCGAACGCAGACACCACAATTTTAATGAACCACCGTTCTGCCAGATCAAACATACCCATTCCTGTGTCTCGATACATCTTCTATCATTATATGTAATCAGTTTTTTTTTTAAATAGTCAACCATATAGGAGCTTATTCGTGACCAGATACACACACATACACACACAGACATTCAGCTTTATATTATATATATATATATATATATATATATATATATATATATATATATATATATATATATATAAATTTAGTCATTGAATAAATTTAAAATTTTATGACATGACATGCTTAAATTTCAAATAAAAGATTATTATTATTCTATGTAAGACAAAGATTACATTTGAAATATTCTAACTCCTTATCCTATAGATTTCAATGTCTATCAGAGAAAATATTAACAAATAATTATCATGGTTTACACCTTCATTTGCTAAAGTCAGTGAGACATGAAAATCACAATTAGCAAATAAGGTGTAAACTATTATTTGCTAATACTTTCTCCTCTGAAGAGATAGTAGACATCGAAATCCAATATGATAAGGAGTTAGAATATTTCAAATGTATTCTTTGTCTTACATAGAATAATACAATTTTTTTTATTCGAAATTTAACCATTTCACGTCATAAATTTTAAAATTCATTGAATAACTAAAATTTGATTTATTTGCTCTATCTTGTATATCGAGCAATTTTTATTTAGATGGGATAGTACTTATAAAATATTACTGCCAATAATATTCTGTAAGACCTATAATCACCGGTTTCCATACCAGTTGATTGTTAGATAATTTTATTCTGAAGTATATATATAAATTTATAAGTATATATATATATATATATATATATATATATATATATATATATATATAAAGTATATATATATATATATATATATGTATATATATATTTTTTTTACAAGGGGGTCACCACTTATCAAGGCCCAGGAGCCACTCGGAGATAAGGGTTATTGTGTGTACACTAATCAGTGGGATAGTATCGTAGTAATAGTTAGTATTGGGGATTTGATTGGTGTCATTACTTAAGAGGGCGGTTCATCCGGAATTTGTTTGTGTTGGACTTGAAGATATCCAAGCTGAATTCGGGGGGGGACAGGCAAACGGCAGAGAGTTCCACAACCGTGTGGTTCTAAGAAAGAAGCTTTGTTCATGGAATAAAGGGTGGGGAAAATTATTGGCAGTGGTTTCAGCTAGTCGGGTGTTTTGCGTGTGTGTATATATATATATATATATATATATATATATATATATATATATATATATATATAAACAGAGAGAGAGAGAGAGAAAGAGAGAGAAGGAAAGAGTGAAAGATTAGTAATTGCGGAATTATCAAGTTTTGATAGGGGGAAACATAGCAAAATCAAATTTATATGTACGATCGTTTCGGAAACGATGTCCTTTTATTCATTCGATATTTACAAATAAAACCATTGAGAAAAAAGTAAAATATTTCTGTATATCGTCTCCTCATCAGCAGGAATTGAGTGGGGGAGAAGACACAGTGTTAAATGTACTAATCAATAGACGATTGTGACACTTTACTGTTAATGTGTGCTACTTTTGAAGGGGGAGGTAATGTCAGAGGGTGTCATTACACTAGAAAATATAAATACACGATACTATTTTCCGAAAGAAAATAATTCTTACACTTTGTCTCATGAATATATACTACACTAAAACCACCAAAAAGGTAATCCTAGGGGGATAGTATCATGACACAAGAATAATCCCCCTCCTAAAAAAAAACGGAAAACGATAAAAGAGCACATATTACACTGCTCGTTACCCAAAGGAGACGGTAATATCTGAGATGATTTCGTCACAACAGAAAATTCACTTATTTTCTTTAAAAGGTGTTTGTCTGTTTGTTTGTTTGTTTGTTTGTTTGTTTGTTTTGTTTTGTTTTGCGGCATATCAATCCTTTTCGGGTTATTTAATCTCGAAAACAGTAATTTGGAAAAATAAAATATGAACATTTGATTGTTTATATTTTCAAATATTTATTTATGGCTAGCTGATGTCTGGTTGAAACATATTTTCGGGCGGAGGGATTAGTTACATACTATATAAGATACACCGAATATCCTAACATGTTCAGTTAAGGGAAGCATAAAACACACGCATTTTGGTCTATGAAAATCAAACGCAAAGTAACATTCATAGCATAAAGGGGTAATCACTCTCATAACTTAAATAAATAATCTTACTTCCGATATAAAACGCTATTGTTGTAAGCTACTAATTATTGAAATTAAATTAAATTAAATAGAAATTAAATCAAAACTAGATTAAATAAATCAACTTTAAATAATATTTCTAAATAGAGCCATTAAAACGATTCTATTGCAACAAATACTTAATAACATCGAACTAATTATTAAAATAAATTTTCTTTTAATATGCACATTAAATGTACGGGGTGATTTCAATAAGTTTCCCGATGTTTTTTTTTTGTTTTTTTTTTTGTTTGTTTTTTTTGTACAGGCATAGACTCTTGAAAATTTAATATGTTATTTCTATGCATCTTATGAGATGACTGAACAAGTTTTATCATTACATGTTCAAATAAACAGCTACAACAAGAATTGGAATACATCCTACTAAAGCATGATTATCACAGCTGGTGAGTTTTTAAAATGCAGTTTGAACGTGAATACAATTAAGAAGAACGATATGCAATAAAATTTTGCTTTAAACGTGGAAAAAATGCAACATGAATTCAGCATCAGTTTTCGAGTGTTATAAGATATTCAAGAAGGGCATGAAGTTTGTGAGAGATGATGAGATGTGTGGGAAGAGTAAGGAAGGCAGAGCACCAGAGTTGATTGGCCAAATAAAGAATTTCAAGGATAAGGATCGTTGTGTGTCTATAGAGACAATGGGTGCACCGTTTGATATCAATGTGGTACTGTACACACAATTATTCGCTAAGAACTGAAGATGGGAAGAGTTTGTGCGAATTTTGTCCCAACGGTGCTCAGAGAAGATCACAGATTATTTTACCAAAATGAGCATCAAAAGAGGCCTTTCACCCTCCCTATTGTCTAAACTTTGCTCCATGTGACTTTTAGTTATTCCCTAAGCCCAAGGAAAACTTTAGCGGCTGTCTTTATGAGACATTTAAGGATGGGAAAGAGGCTTTGACGAGGGTCAATGATACGCTCACACAAGACATTTAATAACTTTTATACACGCGTGGTTATGTTCTTTGCAAATGAAGACAACTATCGCTTCGTTGCTGGGTTTGCATTACATGACCAGCGACAATCGTAACTTCGTAACGTTGTGAATATCACACTCAATATGAAAACAATAGTCCAATGACTCCAAATAATACGAATAACTATTCCTCATCTCAAAAAATTCAGTAACGTCAAATTAATTTCTTCCTTCGGAGACCAAATGCGTAATGAAAGTGTGTGCAGTGCAGTAAGCACCAACCCTATTCAAGGTTTTACCGGCTTCCTCCGAAGGAGGAAGTTTCATGGGAGTATGAAATTCACAAGCGGTCCCCAGTCGCATGTATATCCCCGTTAGGGGAGATGACGATGTTAGGTTTTTGAAACGTTTTGCAGGGAGGTGTCGACGTCCTCCTACATACAGCACCTGGACTTCACAAATTGATCACTCATTTTAGTAATGACTAGGCTCAACGTTGCTTAACTTCGGTGATCTGACGGGAACTGGTGTGACAACGTGATTATGCGTAATGAAAGGCAGGAATATGTTTCATTTTTTACAGATGCACGTGCTATCAGATAATATGACGCTGTAATAAATGGAGAGGCTGCACCACAAAATCTTTGCAGCTTAGTTATCAATTTTGCTGACATGGCATAATTAGCATTCAACTGCGTGAATTCGTTTTGTGTTATGTGAATACTGTACCGCGCCGAATTCATGAGGAACATATTCGTGGATAAAACAAAAACGTATATCGCTTATTTCCCATAGTTATATTATTTCTGAGCCCGTTTCAAAATTTTTTATTTTCGACCCTACTGAAGCATATCGCATGCTGAAACGTTGCTGCATTTGCGTAGGAAATTGTAAATGTTCTATGATGTATATTTAAATTTGCATTGAGCACTTTCGGTTTCATATTTGTTAAAAGTTTATTTTAACAATGTATTCGAATTGGTTTTATGGGATTCTTGGGGAGAGGAAGGACGCCAAAGGATCGATTTCTAACTCAGTGATGCATCTTTCCCTAATAATGTAACCTTAGTTTGTTTGATAGTAGTATAGAATTTTAATAAAATAATTCATTCTAGCAAGACATATTTGTGGTCTTTTAGTGGAATAAACATATCTAATGTAATTATTTTTTATATTATTTGAACTATTATTCTCAGCTTGATTGGGTTTTTCACAACGTTTCGACCGATGTAACCTCCAACCATCTTCAGATGCATTCACACTGGATGTTATTAATGAATAGTGAAAAATGTTTTTTTTTTTTTTTTGCTTTCCCAACGAACATAGCCGTTAGAAATTCAAACGCAAATAGCGCTAAGTCTATTTCTTTTTTTTTTTTTTTTTTAATAAATCTGGGTCCATTCCGGTTTAACCAAGATGAGAACAATAGTCCAAATTATACGAAAAATGATTATCAATCCTCATCCCAAAAATATACATCCATATCTAATATAGTTATAAACGTTTTTACAACGTTCTGGTGATTTTACCTTTGTATTAGTTTTTAATCACCCCCACCCCCCTCAGATAAGCCGTGAAGCTTCTTGATGTAAGCATCTAACAAAAACGAAGATGATTATGACAAAGACAGGAAACGCATTTTGTACTTAGTCTTGAAAATACCAAGCCAATAGCTAGTAGAAAACGCGTCAGCAGGAAGAGAGTTCCACAGACCTGCAGTTTTTGGAAAGAAGTTACTGGAATAATAATTTTAAAAATCTGTATTATACCAACCAAGCGAGTTGATGGCGACCATTAGCTCAACAATTCAAACGAGCTGGAAAAAAGAGAGCGGTGAATAGAACAGATATTTCTGACGAACACATTCCGTAATAGTATTGCCTAGCAGGTCCCACGAAAATTACACGGAATGAGAAATATATTTAATCAAAAATATGTTTTGATAAAGCTGATATTTTTTCTGGATTGTACAAACAATTAGTGTTTTGGGGACAGAAAGACAAACAACGCACAGCAAATATGAGATTATTAACATTTCCATGAAAATGGTGTCCATTGTATTTTAAATTTTAAACTGACTCAAATGAACTGATCTATATGAGATTAATTAATAAGTGCTGATACTCAGAAAGTAATATTCTGCTACATAGTTAAATACAAATAATAAAACCACATTGTAAAAGACAATCTTCAATTTACTCCTCAGTTTCGAACCTCTTTGCAGATAAGGTAATCCCTATTTTGTCATGTTTCTTTCGAATGTTCCCTTTTGTACGTAAGGTTTCGTAAACTTCTTTCTTCAGTGAAGAACTGCTGTACATCAAAATTACTACGAGTTTCTCTTTCACACCAATTATGATCACAATGATCACATATTATTATAATGATACTCGAAATATGAGGCTACATCAAATGGAGGTCACTGTCATAATTTTGTCCATGGTTATTAGATCAGTTTTTGTTTAGCCAAATTTCGCGAATTAGCCTTTTTGAAGCAGTTTGGCTGTCAAAAATTGTACTTGGCTTTTTTTCAAAGCGTATCGTACGGACTAACTAATGGGGAACCAAGTAGAATATTCATCCATTGTTTTATCCAATGCCAGTGAAACGTGAACAAATTCCGATTGCCAGAGTTCTCGGTCGGCTATTGCAGTAACCAGCTCAGTCTCTGCCAGACCAGTTTCCTCTTCAATAATGGATTACAGTGTTACACATGGACGTCCATCTCTCCTTTTTGCGTCTGGAGTCCAAATTAGGAGCTTTCCTGGCGGTTCATCACGGCGACTAATATGACCGACAAGTGCTAGAAATCTCTGTCTCACAATATTGGAAACACGAGGTAGGAAACTACGCAATGACTTGTTTGTTGGGTGACTTTTCCATGATATGTTGCTGGCTAGTGGAAGCATTCTTGGATATTTACTATCGAGATGTTTTCGGCGTGATATGCTTAGCTTTCATGATTCTGAGCCATACAGAAGGATTGACTATGCAGGCTTTAAAGACCTTGGTCTTGGTTTCTTTTTTGATTGGACATTTCCATACTTTCTCTAAAGAATGGAGTGCACTCCATTCTAGCGAGATCCTAACATTCATATCATGTTCGCTTTCGAAATAGCCTCCCAGGTATTTGAAGTCGTCAACACAGTCAATTTCTGATCCATCCGATGAAAGCAACGGTGCCGTAGAAGATCGATTTAAATGCATGTTCTGTGTTTTTTGGAGCATTGCGATACAGCCCAACGTCTTGACAAACCTTCTCGACCCGATTCAAAAGATCCTGAGCAGACTCAATGCAATCCTCAAGGAGTGCAATGGTACAGCGTTGTTTCAAAGTAAGGCCATTACTACTGGGGATTGATGCGCGAAGCGCATAATCGATAATAATTATAAATAAAAAAGGAGCAAGCGGGTCCCTTTGAAGAACTCCTGTGTCTATCTTAAATTCATCTGTATCTCCTTGCGGCGTGATCGCGACAGCGAAAGTGTCCCTTTACATCATAGGAATTGCGCTGACAACTCTTGTGGGAATTCTATAGGCTGCTAGAATTTCAATCATTCGCATGGAGTCGAAAGCCTTGCAGAAATGGATTAAAATTATGACAGCTTCTTTCTTGTGGTGCTTCAGTTCCTCAACATAATAACAATGAATAGTATATGAACAGAAAATACTGATATTAGCAACATCATGTTTGTGTGTGAGAATAAGAAAGTGTGAGACAGGAATCAAATTACAGAAATTATAAAAATAGAAAGAAAAAATGTAAAATTTGTAATCTGTTTACTGATTTTGCATCGGTAGTGTAAACGTTGTGTGCCGTAGTTTTTTTTTCCTTTCGAATAGAGAAACTTGTTGAAAATGAATATGCTGAGATAGGCGTCACATGTAATTGAATATATCAATAAGAAACGAATATTGAACAAAAACTGTTATATTTGTATGGTTTTATCTTTCTTCGCGACAGCAAAACCAATGAAAAAAACGTAAAATTTCAAACGATAAAGTCTTGCTTAGAAAAAGAATTTTCTATCACAAAAGATGTTTCATTTCCTTTGTGTTGCAGAAAAGCTCTTTTATTCGATCGTGGTTTCAGAAATTAACGATAAGAAGAGTATTCTTATCGGTATTCTCAACTTACTAAAATAATATATTACTATTTGTTCATGATGATGATGATGATGATGATGATGATGATGATGATGATGATGACGACGACGACGACGACGACGGCGACGAGTAATACGACAAAGACGAAGGAGAAAAAGAAGAGGACGAATACAACAATGACGACGGTGAAGAAAAAAACAACAAAGAAGAAGAAGAAGAAGAAGAAGAAGAAGAAGAAGAAGAAGACGAAGATAGCAAAGAAAAAGAAAACAACAACGAAGTAGAAGAAAAAGAAGAAGAAAAAGAAGACGAAGAAAAGAAGAAGAAGACAAGAAAAAGAAGACAACAACGAAGACAACGATGACAACGACGACAACGAAGAAGAAGAAGAAGAAGAAGAAGAAGAAGAAGAAGAAGAAGAAGAAGAAGAGCGGATGACCAGGATATATATGCGACTGATGACCTCTTTGATATTCTCTAGAAACTTCATCTTTGGAGGAAGCCGGTTCCACCCGCTTAATATGAATGTCTCTACTGCATCATTTATAAAAATTAGAATATCCTGTAAGGCAGCAATAATATTAGAAATAAGTCATATATCATGCACAATGACTACGCATTTCCGACAACTACGTACCTAGAAAACGGAGCCATTAAACCTGACATATTGTTCTGTGATAAGAAGAAAAAAGAAGTAACTAAAAGCTAAGAAAGAGAAGATAACAAAATACCAAAGTCTTATGCACGGCATGAAAAGAAACTGGATTCTTTAGAAGATCTTCATTATTCTAGTAATTGCAGAAGAAACCGGTTTCATAAAAAAATAATTTCAAAAATAACCTGGTGAGAATATTTCGATCGACGCCTCCGTTCAGTCTCGAAGGGCAAATGATACCCCCTGTAGGGGCAGCTGCGCGTGTAATTTTGTGGCAAGGGTTACGCAATCCACAACCACGCCTCTCCTGAATCGGCACTGTTTGAATCCAGTAGCAAGGAGAAGTCCGGGACTACTGGAAACAATGCCGAGATAAGCAGAGAACACATACAGCACCTGGAAGTCCCAAATGGTCACCCATTTAGTACTGACCAGGTTCAACGTTGAATATGTTTGGTGGAAAAACATTTGTAGTTAAAGGGACTGTTCAAATTTTAAAGAAATCTCTCGTTTTAAATGTCTAGATTAGTATCGGGTAGGATTCCCCATCACCAGCAAAACAAAATGATGATAAAATTGAAAAACGTCACGCATTATTTTTTAAGTAAATGAGAAATAATTTTACTTATGCGTCTCAGTGTCTCTCTCTCTGTCTCCCTCTCTCTCTCTCTTTACGAGGAGCGTGCAATAAGTAATGCCCCTGATGCACTTCCAGTTGTCTTATCTAGCTGAAATTTTGCATGTGCAATTATTTATATCTCTACGGGTTATGTGGAAAATTACAGCTCTGAACTAATTGTGGTTTCTGTTTTACAGGTGTTTGAACTGAGTCAGGTGTGAAATGGAGCCTGTTGAATGTCGAGCAGTGATCCGGTTTTTGTATTTGAAAGGACGCACACCACAGGAGACTTTTGATGAAATGAAAGAAACTGATGGTGATAATGCCCCATCATATGACCTTGTAAAACGCTGGCATCGTTAATTCAAACATGGCCGGACGTCTGTGGAAACAGCTCTCAGACCTGGTCGCCCCCCCCCTTTCTGCCATTGATGAGGCATCTGTCCGTCAAGTTGAGGCTGCCATTTTGGAAGATCGGCGCATTACTATTTCCCAAATAGCTACAGATATCAAGATTAGTACAGGGTCTGTGGAAACTATCATTCATGACCATTTGCATATGCATAAGGTGTCTGCCAGATGGATATCCAGGTTGCTCACACCATTCCAGAAGCGAGAACGCGTCGAGTGCTCGAGGATGAATTTGGAGATGTGCCAAGAAGATGAGTCAAAGTTTTTCAAAAGACTGATTACACAAGATAAAACCTGGGTGCATCACTATGATCCAGAGACCAAAACCCAATCAATGTAGTGGAATCACTTGGACTCACCACCTCCAAAGAAGGCAAGGGTGCAGCCCTCCGCTGGCAAGGTCATGCTCACAGTCTTCTGGGACCAGGACGGAGTAGTGATGACACATTTCCTGACAAAGGGTACCACAATTACAGGAGCCTATTATGCTTCACTTTTGAGGAAATTAAGGGAAGCTATCAAAATCAAGAGGCGGGGCAAGATCAGAAAAGGTACCCTCCTCCTGCAGGACAACGCTCCGATCCACAACTCGCATGTCGCCAGATCAGAAGCACGGGCGTGTGGTTATGAAATCCTTCCCAATCCTCTCCTGACCTTGCACCCTCTGACTTTCACCTCTTCCCAGCCATGAAGTTGTTTTTGAAAGGAAAGCGTTTCCCAGATGATGCAGCCTTGATTTCTGAAGTCACGTCGTGTTTGGAGGACCAACCTGGGGTGTTCTACAAAAACGGTCTCGAGAGCTGCATCAAACGATGGTAGAAATGCATAATTCTGGGTGGTTCCTATGTAGAGAAAGATTAATAACTGTGCCATTTCGTTGCTCTACTCCTATGGGAAATGGGTGAGGGGCATTACTTATTGCACGCTCCTCGGGAGTCCAAACTTCTCCAAACAATCTTAAACTCACCACACCTTGTGTCTTTCCTGTGTGAAACGTTTTATTCCTCTAAACATACAATCGCCGATGAGTCAAATTAAACGATCACGGCCACACACTAATCGCGGTGAAAATAAAAAAAGCCGACGAAGAAGATAAAAAAGGCCAACGTGTATAAACATGCGTATACGTATGTATAAATACTTGTATTTCATTTGGCTCGTCGATCGAGATTGGTGACAACACTACACTAACCCTAACCCTAACATTTTTATTCGACTATAATTTATTACTTTCGAAAGTCCAGTACTTGTTTAGATGGAAATTATTTCAGGAGAAACTCAAGTTTTAGTAAAAGTAAAGAATAGTTAACACTCGAAAACTTCTAAGCAAAAATAAAGCATCATTTATATAAAACGCATTAGAATTACATTCTCAACCAAACCCACTTAATTTTAATGTTTGAAAATGATTTGTAAAATTAAAAGAAAACGTTAAAATTTCAGAATATTTCTTATTCGAAAACTCGTGAACAGAAAAAAAATAGTGGAATCCGTTTAGTTTCCACATTTGAAAACGATTTATAAGAGTTTTTAAGCGGTAAAATATCTAACGAATCGTTTCCACGTGTTAGACGGGATCGTACAGAATTCATTCTAATGCGTTTTATATAAATCACGTGTAATTTTTGTATACGTGTTCTTGAGTTTCAGGGTGTTTTTTAGATGAAGATTGATAAGGCGTATTATTTGGATTATTCGGACTACTGTTCTCATATTTATTATTAGCATAACGTTTCGGTCGATCTAACCTCCGCTCTTCTTCTTCCGCAATCACCTGTGGCGTTGTGGATAAAGTACTGAATAAAATTCAGTTGTAAGTTACACTTTTTCTGGAAGTTGAAGGTTCAATCCTCAGTGCGGGCGAGACTCAAAAATACAATTGCGTATTACTAAGGACTCCTACCAAGTCATGGCTGACGGAATAAGAGCACGCATCCCTTGGGTATTAAATAACGGGTTCCGTTCAAAATTTTGTGCAGCTGGATAGAAAGATTCCCAAGATCGACAAGATAAACCTGATTGAGGTCGGAAGTTATATTGACCGATACATTCTGCGAATAACACTTCAGATAAGAACAGTCCTTTAAATGATTAAAAAAGACGGAGTTCTCGAGGTTGTACTGATAGCGAGGTTTTCTGTCGGAGACAATGCACTACACAAATATCTGTTATGGCATAACGAAGCTCTCCAAGCATTTAATCATTTAATTATGAAAGTAAGACTTTTTTCTCTCAGCTTCGAGAAGTAATAATTTCATGCATAAAGTAAAGTGGCATTTCCCTTATGTCAGTGACCGGTATAGCTTAATAAATAAAAACTAAATAGAATAAATATTTCGCTCTAAACTGGTCTGTGTTTTATACACATTTATATTGAATTTAGTATTTATTTCTAATCGATATTTCCTTTTTTATGAGTCATTAGCCGCAATTACCCTATACGGATTGAATCGGCTTATCCCAAAGAACAAGTTCACAAGCGGTCTCAAGTGGCATGTATATCTCAGTCAGAGAAGATGATGTCAGTAGATTTTTACAGTTCTTGCAATACATTGTACACGTCCTCCTACATACAGTACTTGGTATTCCCAAATGATCACTCATCAAATACTGACCAGGTTCAACATTGCTTGACTTCGTTAACCTAACGAGAATGTGTGTGTTAACATGGTTATGTCCTATAGATATACACAGCATATTAGTTATTAATAGAAAAAGAGCTTTACCAAAAAAGTCATTAATTTCTATTAATTTTTATTAATGACTAATAATCCGTATATATATATATATATATATATATATATATATAACTATTTCATTTACTCACATTAAAGTAATATATTAAAGTATAAATTTATGCGTAAACTTTAAGTATTTACTTCAAAAGTGCTCAATATGTAGATAGAGCTAGTTAGTAAGTTATAAAATATATATGGCGATTAAGCTAGACTGAATATTCCGCGTTTCATCCACTCTAGGACTCTTCAGGCTTATGCGCATAAGCCTGAATAGTCCTAGAGTGGATGAAACGCGGAATATTCAGTCAAGCTTAATCGCCATATATATTTTATAACTTACTATATATATATATATATATATATATATATATATATATATATATATAGTGATAGATAGATAAATAGATAGATAGATAGATAGATAGATAGATAGATATAGATATATAGATATATATATATACGATATATTAGTCATTAATTAAAAAAATCATGGAGAACTTACCCTCACAATCATGTCTACTATACATGTCACTCATTACACTGGGGACTCATTTTCTAACAGACAATTCTTAAATAGTAAGCGGCTGTTGTGATGACGTAAAGTCATGTAAAAATTGCTATAAAAAGAGCTGGAGTTTACTGGAAAATTGAAGAGATTTGTTACTCATATTTCAGGGATCACCACTGGTGAGCAATCACGGTTACAGACTCATAAAAGTGACAACAAACCTTCTTTTAGGCCAAACGTATCTGTTTGTTTGTTTCTTCTTTTAAACACACGTGCCCAACTCCCCAGTCATTTTTTCTTCTATATTTTTGGCCTGTACAATAATAGCCCCTTATTCTCCAGCAGCAATATGCTTTGTTTGGGGTGAATAAAAGTCTTTTTACAAATCTTCACACCAATTTATTAATTGATTAGTAATTGAGGACATTGCCAAGGTTGCTACTAAGAAGGTGGGATTCTTCCACCATATTAGAAAATTGCTCACACCTGAGAATACCCTAAACTTCTATAAAGCCACCATTCGTCCATGCATGGAGTATTGTTTCCCCATCTGGACTAATGCATCTACCACTAGACTCTCCCTTTGACAGAGTCGAAAAATGAGTCTCAAATGTAATAGTTCTCGCACTATCGACCAAGCTCTAACGTCTGTCTCATCGCTGCAATGTTGCGTCATTCTCCCTGTTTTACAAGTACAATCTGCTCTGATGAACTCATAACACTTTTCCCCCTTCGATGTACATACTCCCAATTTGACAAACAGTAAAATCCTACTTTTTAATTGTTGTGGTCCCTAGACGCCGGAAAGCTTTTTACTCTAGTGGTTTCTTCTCTCATTTAGCTAGACTTTAGAATTCCTTCCCCGTTGCCTGCTTCACTGACTGTACAAACATGTGAAAGTTTTTAATGTAATGTTAACACACACCTCGCTGCTCAACTCCCCACAAGCTCCTGTTAGACATGATCCCAAATAGTAGTCCGATATAATGAGAATAAGTATATCCGAGTTCCTCCGTACAAGAATATGATTGGCTCGTTAAGCCATAAATACCGACTGTTAGAGCTGCTTGGGAGCGACGTTGAAAGATACGACGAAAGCCTTACGCTTAAGGTTATATAAACCCCGACCACGAACACCGGTTCATTAAGGCGACTTACTAGATTATTACTAGAGTACTATAACTAAAACCACTGAGGTAGTTCAAACAAATATATGCTTTTCGCGAGATATATCACAGCCTCTTAGGTCCAGGTGGCAGTACGTCGCTGGGGGGAGGGGGGTAGAAGGCGTACAAGGATTTCATTTGGTAATTTGTTTTATGTTCTCCCAATGTTGTTCTCATTTTAAATCGGCTTCAACTAGACGTATATAATCGAAAGACATCATGAAGATTATGAAATAACGTGTAATTTTCTATTCATTCGACCGGTGCCTTTACGTTTATTAAGTCGGGGGAGATATGCACTCACCGGAATTGGTAACTTCTGCTCGAAGGCGAATACTTTTGCCTAGGGGTAGATTCGATGGCACGTCTCTCGAGGTCAAACCTGGTATGTATAATCGGCCGTGAGAAGTGTCCATTTCCGGATTATCAGTTGGCGGTTTTCTAGAAGAAATTGGAAATTGTAGTCGTTTGATCATGAAATTTTCTTTTATATTAATGGTTCAAAGGAAAACGAAAACAAGAAGGAGACGGGGAATAAGAACATAGAAAAGGATGGAAGATAGGTAGAGTGAGAGTGAGAAAGGGGGAGGGGGTAAAGAAGAAATATTGTGATGATAATGTATGTTATGTACGAAGAAGAGGAGAATCAAATAAACAGAAATAAAAAAAGAAGAAAAAGATGAAGAAAGAAAGCCGAACAGAAAGAAGAGATAAGAAGAGGAAAGAGAAAAAAAAAATAGGAAAATAAGTTATAGTAATGAGACTGTTTTATAATAATTTGATAAGGAGAAGAAGGAGAAGGAGGAGGAGGAGAAAGAAGAGAAATAAAAAAAAACAGATGAAAAGATGAAATAAATAATGAATATATAATAAAAAAAAAAGATATATATGAATTAAAAGAGTGGCAACAGCCACGGCTGATACCATAGAAAATAGCTATGAAGGATCAACGACGATGCAAGGATTAAGAAGGAATAGCACTAATCGGACCTCCACCGAAATAGTGCAAAAATGACTGGGATCTTGGAAGGAGGGCGTGTTGACACCCAAATTCAATGAAAACCAGTGGTTTCTGCCAGCGAGAAATCAATGGCAAGCGATTGTTATGATAATGCAGAATTATTTGCAAATGTTATCGAAAAAGTCACCTTAACTCCAAGGAACACCACTCATTATTATCAGTGAGTAATCTTTGATGATGGCCTGAGTAGGAACTTTTAAAGAGTACATCATAATAATAATAATAATAATAATAATAATAATAATAATAATAATAATAATAATAATAATAATTATAATAGTAATAATAATTATAATAATAATAATAATAAAAATAATAATTATAATAAAAATAATTATAATAATAATAATTATAATAATAGTAATATTAATCATAATAATAATAAAAATAATAATTATAATAATAATAATTATAACAATTATAATAATAATTATTATTATTATTATTATTATCAAAATAACAATAATTATAATAATAATAATTATAATAATAATAATTATAATAATAATAATAATAATAATAATTATAATAATAATAATAATAATAATAATTATAATAATAATAATAATAAGTATAAGTATAATAAGTATAATAATAATAATTATTATAATTATTATAATAATAATTATAATTATAATAATAATAATAAAAAGAAGAAGAAGAACAACAACAACAACAACAACAAAGCGAAAAAGAAGAAGAGGCATAAGAGAACGAAGAAGAAAACAAACAAGAAGAAGAAAATTAAAAAGAAGAAGAGTAAGAAGAAAACGAAGAAGAAAAACAAGAAGAAGAAACCGAATAAATATAATAATAATAATAATAATAATAATAATAATAATAATAATAATAATAATAATAAAAATAATAATAATAGCTACAAAGACGGGAATTAGAAAATTAGGAGAAAAACGTTAAAGAGGATAAGAAAGAAAAAAGCAGAACAAGCAACAACAATTAAATGCAAAATAAGAGGCAACACACAATAAAATAAGCAACTACAAAACAGGAGAAACTTAAATAATGCGTGTGTACATATGCAGAGTAAAAACAAGAGTTAATTTAATCATATGAATTCATACGAATAATAGTGTTAATGTTCCCTTGTGTACACAAGACGAACGCTATTGTTCTCCAATTACAATTCCACAAGGTGTTTCTGGAATTTTAAGATTAGATTATGGAACATCTAATTTGCATAACGTATTGTAACCCTATTTAAATGAAATCACTCTGCTCTGTTATTTGTTGTTCATTTCGTCCAATCGCTTTACTCAAAGTAAGTATACATAAGTAAAGTAGAACCTCGGGATTCAGCATTAAAAATTAGTAACAAAATACAGTATATAATACACATGTATATAATCAAATAACATTATAAATAATACATTAAAGCAAGGCAATTACCGTAACCATGAACCTGAAAAACGTATCCCGGGGTTCTACTTTTTATATAAGATATATAATTATGGAGTGTAGAAAACGCATTGTGAATGCGTTCTCGGCAGTCCCGAGACTCTCGCTTGTCATATTTTGTCCCTCAGTCTTTGCTTACAATGAGTGATGTCTCTGACACGGGGTGAGGGGAGAAAAAGCTGTATCTAAGGTTGGCAGACTCTTTTTTTCTGAGAAGTCGCTTGAGTTGCCATAATTTTTTCCTTTCTCTTCTTATACTTGTGTCTATGTCACTAATAAGGGTGCTGGGGGTAAGCATTTTACCTAGGCTGACGTTATCCACCTGATAGTTAGGGACCCGAACATTAGATTAACTCCTAAGGAGGCCGTCCTATCAGCAGGTACAAATACTGGGGTTGTAGTATTGCCATTTGGTGAATGGATTCTATACCATATAGCAGCTTCTGGTGAGACAGCTCGATGCCATATTAGTAAGTAATGTTACGACTACACCTTTTCATGGTCTGCAAAAGTAACTTTCCGTTTTCTTTTCTCATTTTCTTTCCCACTCTCCCCTGCTCTAGCAACTCTCTCGATCTTTTCCACATTTCTCGATATTCCCTACTCTGACTGAAAACACGCAATGCGACATACAAAATATATTATCAACAACCTTGATTCCAGTAAAACAACTGGCATGACGGCATTTCAATAATAGTGCTCCAAACGCTTTAACCGGAACTAGCTCCCATCTGTTAAAAGATTGTCTTAAACAGAAATGATTCCCAACACCTTACAAAACCTTCTCAATCTGCCCCGTATTTAAAAATTCAGATCAGTCATATTTCTCTCAGTATAGGCCAATTCATAATTTGCATATAATCTCTTGGCGCAGTTTAGTATAGTTTCGGCTTCAAATATAGAAGTTTAATATAGTTTCGGTTTCAAATATAGATATTATGATATAATTTCTGTATCAGATAGAGGACTAATAGTGTAGTTTCGGCTTCAAATATAGAAGTAAAAATATAGTTTTTGCTTCAAATATAAATACCATACTATACTTTCGGTACCAGGACTAATGTAGTTTCAGGTCCATATACAGAACTAATAGTATAGTTTAAGGTTTAAATAAGAAGTAATTGTATAGCGTCGGCTTAATATATAGAAATAATAATATAGCTTTGGTTTCAGATAAAGAAGTATCGACCTCGGACATAGAACTAATAGTTTAGTTTGGGTTTCAAATATAGAAGTGATACTATAGTTTTAACATTAGTTTCGAATTCAATTATAAAAGTAATACTTTTGTCTGTACAGCTTCAGCTTCAAATATGTTAGTAATATAATTTCGAATCTAATTATTAGGGTAATATTTTGTATAGTTCGGATTCGAATATAAAAGTTATATAATTGTTCTGACTGACAGAAGCAATAGAATAATTTCGGTGCTTGACACAGGCGAGTTCTTCACTAGAACTTTAATACGGATTCAGATTAAACGGATTAAATACAACCAAAAAAGGCAGGATTAAAACTAAATTATGATACTTCATCTTTTAATTTGGGATTATGATGGAGGTATATATTGGGAACAATCAAATTTTTAAAAAATGATTAAAAATGTATTGCAAAGTGTTTTTACGGTTTACCATTTTTAATAATTTAATCTAATAGGCCGGAATTGGAAATTGCATTGTGATGATGACTGAACTTATGCATTCAGGACCTGAAAATATCATTTCTGCGTTGCAGATATTAACGTATGAGGCTCTAATAAAGCAACACCTTGTCATGGACGTGCATCATTAGCAGAGATGCGTCATTGAATTCCAGACAAGAGTATATTGAGAACGGTGGTAACTGTGTAGAAAATACATTCTGAATGGTCGCGCGTTTTAATGGTACCACTCATGTCTTCGTAGTTTTTCAACGTTTTGAATTAAAAAAATAGGAGGCCTTACATTTTGAACGACCGTTATATATATTAAATTAACATTAAAACATCTAGGTGATAATACGCAGCTCTCGCCATTACATTATGAAAAAGGTGTTCATAAATGATGCCTATATTGTCTTTATAAAAAACATTGTCTACTACTTTAGTGCTCAATTTGTTTATTTACAAAAAGCTTTGTATCATTTATATATATATATATATATATATATAAATGGAAATTCAATTAACTTTCTTGAAGCTATATATTTGGATTTTACCATCACTGGATTATTTATCTTCCACCAGTCTATCCATTCATGTGTAATCACCTTTTTCTTTACCATATTCCCTCTGCTTCACTTTTTTGTTATCAAGTAAGATCATTGACTTACTTGTTGTTTCATCAAATACTTTTGTATGCAAAATCCGAGCCTGCATTTTGCTAATTCCTACCCTCTGATGAGAAGGAAAGTATTTCTTCGAAACTCCGCGGATTAAGGACTATCCACTTATCAAGTATTTCCTTTTCAGATTAAATATATTTTTAACTCTTTTTCAAAGTGTTTTTAACATGTTTTATTAACTGTTTGCTCGTATATATATATATATATATATATATATATATATATATATATATATATATATATATATATATACGCGCCTCTGACCGCAAATTTTTTCTGAACCGAGGGTAAGATTTAACAAAATGCGGGATCGGATTTTGCTTGCAAAAGTATTCGATGAAACTGCAAGTAAGTCAAAAATCTTACTTGATAAGAAAAAGTGAAGCAGAGTGAATAGGGTGAAGAAAAGGGTGATTTCACATAAATTGATAGTCTGGTGGAAGATAAAATATCCAATGACGGTAAAATCAAAACATGTACATCCAAGAAAGTTAGTTATATTTCCACTCACACAAGTAAAATCCAAGGAAATCGCATAATTGGAAGATGGTCCAAAATAATCCAAAAGGCCAAATCCGTAGAATAATTCACAAATAGGTACAAGGAAAAGAGGAAAGAATTCCAATAATATTATTAAAAGAAAAATAAGATGTTCGTTAAACTCGGCTGCCGATATATATATATATATATATATATATATATATATATATATATATATATATATATATATATAAAAGTGAACGTGTCTGTCTGTCTGTCTGTCTGTCTGTCTGTGTACATTTCCCTACGCAATAACTCTGTCAATTTTTAGTCTATAGACTCGAAATTTGAAATACCGGGTACTGAGATTTGGGAAAATCGATGTGACGGGTGTCAGCCAGAAATCTGGCTGTTAAGGGGTCAAATTTCAACGATTTGACCTTTATGAACTCTACCAAACTCCTCCGACGATTTTGGGTCTAGACACTTGAAATTTTAGATATAGGTTCCTTGAACCTGGATCTAACTTAATAAAGTGATTTGAGCCCGAAACTATAAATTTTAAGGGGTCATAATAGGGGTCAAAGTTTTAAAAAATTAACCATTTTTTTGTTTTTTTGCTTTTTTTGCACAGAATACACCTCCAAACACCCCTGCTAGTATATATATATATATATATATATATATATATATATATATATATATATATATATATATATTTATGCATTTAATATATATGTTCAATTAAGTTGTTTTTAGAAAATTGCTACATTTATTTAACCTCAATAAAAATGAATTGAACTTTCAGAGCATATATTATTTATAAACTATTTTAATACCACAAGTATATTTATATAGCATTCATAATTTTTATTGGTTACCTGTATAAAAATTAATTATTTTATTTCTATAATAAAGTGTTTTCTTCCGTTTTTCCGTTCTTCTCTCTATACCGAATTATATATATTTTTTTTCTTGTTCTGTTTTTAAACTTTACATTTTGAAATGCCTTCTTTCTTTTTGGTTTTGTCTAATCGTGGAATGTTTGAGTTACAGAAAAGGAAGAATGGTTTTCGGATCGCAAAGTTTCCCGCGTCGAAGCACATGTAACAAAATTCTGTCTCGTTCTCTTTTCGATGTTATCGCAAACAAGCATTCTTCAAATGACACCAGATTGCAAAGTACACCGCACCGACGTCGAGCCGTCTACAAAGAAATCGTCCCCAATTGAAGAAATGTTGGCATTTTATACTGTCAAACCCAAACGTGTCTCAATTGGCATAAGACACGTTTTGTCTCGTGTCGGTCAGGTTTCGAGTTTAAGACTTTTTCTCTCTCTTTTCTCAAGCGAATGACACCCGCGCTAATCATGCGCACTGCAATTTTTCCGACATTAACTTCACCTATTCGACCGTTCTTTTTGCATTAATATAAATATTAATGCGAACACTGGTGAATCAAATAACTTTTTCTTTTATTATTACGTTGGGTGTGTACTTGTAGTAAAATTAATTACAATAAATTAATTGATTTATTGGCTATTTACGTAAGGGGTACGTATAGAGGAACGGAGCAAGTATTTAATTTGGGGATACCATCCAATCATATTTAACTTGTCTCTTTTTCTCATTATATTTCTCATTACTAGGACTTATACTTGATTATTGGGGAGAAAATAATCACGGAATTGGCCCCTAGAGTCTCCAGGGCGTCACCAGAGAATTGCACATCACCGGTCAGAGATTTGGGTGTCTCTTACGCCACCGAGGTCATGGCGGCGTCGGATTATTTCAGGAAGCGTGTTTTGGGTAAGAATAGTCTGGCTTCAGAACACATACGATACCTGTTTAATTGTACATGCGTTAACATATAGATACCTGGGACGCACCACGTAGCAGAGTACGTCGGAAGGAACATAGAACAAGTAATAACTCGATTTTTTTCTTTAACAAAATTTATTTTCGGGTACTTCTCCAAATAAACCGTGATCGTGCTCCTTCTCTCTAACCTCTGTTCTGTGGAACGTCATCTACGTCCCTAACGTGATCGTTTTCTCTAACATATTCTCTCTCCTTTTTATAGTCTTTTTCTTTTCCTTTGGTCTGCTGTCGTTTCGCACACAGCTCGGTGATTGCAAACGCGCGTCCGCGCTCTGTTAAATAAATAGCAAAAGGTCATCCATTTTAGTACTGTATGGGCTTAATGTCGCTTAACTTCCGATATTTAACAGAAACCGTAGTGTTAACGTAATTATGTCGTATATACGCCCCTGGTGCGGACAAAGAAAACAGTTGTGCTCATTGAAAGAGTTAAAGCAATAAAAAAAAATATCTTGGCGTGGCCAGAAAAGAAAATTGAATGTAATTTTAAAATCAGCCAATTTTAGTCTAAATCAATTGAAAAATCGAACTCACGAGATATGATGTTAAAAGTTGTCCCCCTGTGTTCATTGTTTGTTTAATTCTCTGTATTTATAGTCTCAGATAATGCATTCACATTTTCGTAAAATCGAATCAATACTTGGGCACGGAAATGCTCTTATATTTAATAGCTGTGCAGAACGGCACGCTATTATGTCGCCCCCTCCCCCGTTCTACATAATTTATTCCAAACAAACAAAGCCGAGACTGAAGCGTATTATTTATGTTCAGTTCCATCATGCAGTTATAAACCTGTAGATCTACGCACTTGATCTTCCAACAGGTCAGTCTTCTCAGACGAATAAAATGAAAATTGGAATGGCGACTCTTTCATAATAACAAAGCTGATTAATCAACGTTTAATTCTCTGGGGAATTTCTTATTATATATTTTAATCACGTGAAATATAGACTAATGTATTCCTTGGATTTTTGGATTTCGTAATGTTTTAAATTAGTACATCTTAATTAATTTCATCAGC